>NC_139833.1:20225578-20470578 GCF_963691815.1 Echiichthys vipera
CACAGTGCTAACATTTCGAAAAGTATGCCAACATTTTATTCTGGCTATTGGGTTGCATATTTTCATTCACACATCCATTTAGGAGAGTGCAGTACCACTCTGCATTCTCTGCATAATGTTCGGCTTGCAGCGTTATGAGAGAATGAGTAACATTACATACACTATGTACTGTAAGTAGTAAACAGGAAAAAAATTAGTTTGACTCGAACTTCCATACAACACTATAACTTTTCGTCTGACTGTTACATTAAGTCAAGTGAAGGTGAACCCTGTAGTGGGCATGTGGTCTCTGAGGGAATTCTGATGGTGTCATAATATCATATACAGGCCATTTTGCATTGACTTTGCTTGTGCGGAACTTGTTTGACAAATGTTTTATAAGCATATGTCAGGGGTCATTGCTTTAGGATCTTTTGTGGAGGAGTGCACACACTCCATGTTGTTGAGTTGATTTTTTCACCATCATCTCCCAGCCGCTCTCTCTGACTCCGTCTCTCTACCTGTCTCTCTCTCTCAATTTTTCTTTCAATGCAATTCAATATGCTTTATTGGCATGAGTGTAATAAAGACAATATTGCCAAAGCCTCAAGTAATAATGACATTAAAAAGAAAATGAAAAAGGCACAATTCATAACATCAGGAAAACAATGAAAACTTTCTCCTCTCTCTCTCTCTCTCTCTCTCTCTCTCTCTCTCTCTCTCTCACTCTCTCTCTCTCTCTCTCTCTTCTCTCTCTCTCTCTCTCTCTCTCTCTCTCTCTCTCTCTCTCTCTCTCTCTCTCTCTGTTATTCAGTATCTTCCTGTCCGGACAAACACTTTACCGGAGCATCCAGCAGCCTAGACAATCGATGGCAAATGCCCATGGCTAAATCAAATTACTTCTGCTCGATTTGTAGCCGGGGACAAAAGAAAGAAGAGGAAAATATAAAAGAGTGTTATTTCCAGGGCATGTGGCCATCTTACAGTAAGAAGGGTTTCTTTTCTGTCTTTCTCAGTCTGGAAGGACGCACAGTGTTGAACTTCAAGATCAGTGCTGTGATCGTTGTGGCGTCTGGTGGTTCAACCGAGCTGATGAAGCAGTGGGTGTTCAATGCATTGTAGAAAGTTAATTTAAGTCTACACTTGTAGTCAGCACTAACAAATAAACTAGGGTGACTACTAAAGGCCTGTAAACATGAAGGGGTTGGAATTTGTATTCTAATGTTGCACATAGTAAATTCAACACTCACCAAAACATAATTTTTTTTACACTAATTTATTCCAAAAGCTTCAATTTTGTTGTTCTTTTGTTTGGGTGTTAAGTTTCTGTTATTGAAATTCAACACTTCGTGCAGGAGTTTCACATTAAAAGTAAGATTTTAGCGCAAAACATCTGTGCTGAGTTTCCATCCATGCTCAGGAAACAAACAGCAAATTAAAACTACCAGGAGTTAAATTGTGATTGAGAAGAGTATTTCTTTTGAAAAGGAACACACACAGCAGCACAGCAACTATAACATGATTGTTGTGTGAAAATGTAGGTAACATCATCCTGAATTTGCATTCAATAGCAAATTAAAACAAGAGCAGATCAGATATATAAATAATAAAATGTACTTAGTAAACCAGAAAAATGGTATAAAGCTGTTTTGTATGAAGGTAAACATGTATGCTAACAACGTGTAACTGTTGAAAAGAAGAGAGAATATTTTTAAACTAACCATATTTTGACTATTGATTGTACTATCAAAATTGATTGGTGTAGAGAAGAACAAGGAGATCTACCATTCCTTGATTACAAGTAATTTGCTTGGAAGTTTCATGATAAGAGCTATTTAATTTGACACTTAATATAAACAAATATGTTTTGAAACAAAAGCACAGGTGTTATTAATAATGTTAAGCCAAGACAGTGTGACAGTGAGTCAGCATGAACAATACCAAGACCCTGAAACTAAAGCTGCTAAATGGATTTCAACCATCATCCATTTGATTATTTACACCTGTGTTTTTCCTACTCGGGCATGTCAACAGGCTTTGAAAAAAAAGCCTATTAGATTATGATTTTGCTTGTTCAGATGGCCTGCTGTGCACTAACTTAAAAAGTTTTAGATTATGCTGATAATTTATTGTAATTCATTAATCGGATGTGCATCAATTGAGCATCTATTTTTTCTCTAATTCATATGAAATTACATAGTTCCCTGCAAGAAAAAAGAATTATTGGAAATTATACAGAAAATTGTTTGGAAATCACAGCCCTGTAAAATACAGCGTACCCTCTCTATATTTTTAATCTTTAAACCTTCTGCTGATCCCCCCCCCCCTTTTCTTGCATTTTGTCTGTTCTTGTTATCATATTGTTTTATCATTATTATATTCTGCACATTCCTTTACAGTAGTTTCTTTCTTTTCTACGCTTCTCACCCATGCCTCCAGGGCCACTTTGACAATACGTGATGCAGGTGTCAGGCTTGAGATACTAAGCTATCCATTTCTTTGTCTAATGGAGTTATGGCTGGCCTCTGTTGACCCTTAAACAGTTTGCGGTGGAGGCGGCGGCCACCGGCGGCAGCATTAGTGTGACATTCTCTCCTTGCCGCCTCTTTGTTCTCTGCCAGCTGATCTCATTTCATGGTGAAAAGCTGGATTTGACAAAGAAGAACATTTAATGCAGGGGACTGATTGATTTGCAGAGAGATCCGCCCGTGATCTCTAGCTGCTTTTTTTCTCAAGTTGGAACCATACAGGTAGTTTGCATTTGCTGCATCATGCCATCATTAAATAATTCATGGCAGTTGTATCTGAGATTTTTTGAAAGACTTGAAAGAAAAATCAGGCATTCCTGAAGAACATTCAAGAAGTGTTACACTATTTATCTATTTAAACCAGAGGAAGAGCACAGCTTTGACATCTTCTGCAAAGGTCAGCGGCCGCTTAAACCTTTCAAGGTCTGTGATAAAGTCAACAATACAATATCCACTGGAGTGTAAAGTGCCTCTGAGCAACAAAGGAAACCAGGAGTTAGTATCCTAAATGTTAAAAAAGCAAGGTTAACCTGCTTTAAACAAACTGTACATACAGTTACTGTTTATATTACACAGTCAATTTTCCAATTAGCAGTTAGGCAAACACACAGGTTTTAAACAGATCCACAGTTAATTCAGAATATTTATTTGGAAAACTGAAAGTTAGTGCACGTGAAATGTTGCCATCAATCCCTGAATGACCGGGAAAAATGTTTGCACACAACTACAGTAAGTATGGTTAGTCAAAGTTAGTCAGTTTGTTAACTGTGATGGACGCTTCAGCAGGCAGTTTGAATAATGATTTAAACTTGCCGGTTTTCTCTCCTAAATAATCTTAACTAATCTGTGTTTCCAACCTGCCTGATTGTCTGACTGCTTGTGTTTCTTGACCCATCTGAATTATTTTTTAGCGATTGTATCATGAAGAATCCTCATAAAAAAAAACCAACATTGGTCATTAACTAAAAAAGAAGAAGCTTTGGTTATGTTTTCAAAACAGGGATGTCTTGCAATCATGTACTAAATAAGTGTTGACTGAATAATTGTTATTGTAGCGACAGGATGAATGGATGGGTCAACAAAGCATGTGACCGTTATACAGTAGTCTTTTTTTGGCACCATACCAACAGTCAGTGTTGGTGTCCTTAACCATTCATTCATTCATCTTCAACCGCTTGTCCCTGTCGGGGTCGCGGGGGGGCTGGAGCCGATCCCAGCTGACATCGGGCGTGAGGCGGGGTACACCCTGGACAGGACGCCAGTCTATCGCAGGGCACATAGAGACGAACAGAGACAGACTATGATATTTCCCCTAGCTTTAGCAAAGTATTTTCTTTATTTCCCAAACCTAAACTAACCCTAACCATGAGAACAAGAAAAACTAATTTTTTGCTCAAGTCACTGACAAGCTGTCATGCTGATTTAGAATGACGTGTCAAAAAAAATGCCCATATAATTTGTCTTTAGAGGACGATTAAAGAACCATCTCTTTTGTCACATAGATTACAGGATTTGTTGAAACGCTATCGAAAGCTCTGGAAAAAGGCAAGAAAGTGGACCTTGAGTTGATAATATTTTGTCAAGAGACCCCCCCCAATGAGGGAAAGGGGGGTTTGGGGTGGATGACTGTGATCTCTTACTTTGCCTTTTAAGTGCTGTGGGAATTGAGAGATAAAGTCTAACTCAAAAAGCTTGGTGTCTATAATCCAGACGGAACGAAAAAGGTGACACAGAGACACTGAGAAGGAAAGGGATCAAGAGGGTAGGCGAGAAGAAGAAGAAGCTGCTCTCATCATCCCTCTCTCTTACCGTTCAGCAACTGTCATTACTGCAAAATGCCTGCCTGCTTCTTCCCAGCATAAAATAAAACACTGTTCCAGTGCTCAGATATCTACTGCTGTGGGAACTGTGCTGTTTTATAATGGAGAGTAGGCATATAAAGAAGAAGAGGCGGGAAAATAAAAAAGGCATTTACCAACTTTTAACATGAGACAGAGAAGAGAGAATGGCCTGCTTATAGTGCAGACTTTTAAAGGTTGATGTCAGTTATGGTATTGGAAGTTTTCAATGCCTGTCACAATTTTAGTGCTGAAATTAGTTTATTATTGAATTTTGTCATAGTGGAAATGTTTTTAACAATGTGCCAAGTATTACTATGATCAGATGATGATTACTCATTATCTCATGTAATTTATTATTTGTTCTATAAAATCTTAGTAAATAGTGAAACATGGTCATCACAATATCCAACAGCCCTTGTTGACATATTCAAAATGATCAACAGCCCAAAAGCTCAAGATATTCAATTCAGAAACTTGAGTTCTATGTGCATTAACAAATTGCTTTATCAAGTTATCGTTACACGTCCAGAAAAACACCAGAAATAAACATTTTTCTATTCTTACCCTGCTTTAACACTAAAGATGCAACCTTGACATTGGAGTAAAGCTATTATTTTTAATTGAGAGTGCGGCTGTGCTACTGGTCATCCCACAACTCTGTGCCTTTTTTTGGGTGGATAATAATGTTCTTTATCTACACCAGTCAGGCATTACACCTGGACAGTACAATAACTGCTGGAGCTTGTCACGCCGTGGTGAGGTTTGTCCTGTCTTTGGGTTTTTGTCTTGTGAATTTCCTGTTTTATTTTGAAAGATAAGTCTCCTCTCGTTTCAGGTCACTTGCCCTTCCTCTTGTGTCACCGGTCTGACGTCATTCCGTGATTCCTGATTGTTTCCACCTGTGGCTCCCCTTCCCTCATGTGTATAAAGTCTGTGTCTTCCCCTTTGTTCCGTGCCAGATTATTTCATACCTTTTGTCGTATGTATCCAGCGTTTTGTTCCATAGTCTTGTTCATGCTTTTGAATTCTTTGTTTCCACGTTCAGGTTTTTGTGTTCCTTGTTTTGGTCCAAGTAAGTTTTCCGTTTTTGAATTCTCTTGTGACATTGTTTTTTTTCCTCCTGGTTGGAGCGTCTTTATTTAATTAATTTTTTTTTTTCACTTTGTATTTGTTTATTCCTCCCGTACGGAGCGACTTTGTTTTGAGATTTATTTGTTAACTTTGCCTTTTGTTTTTTCCTCCTGTACGGAGCGTCTTTATTTTGTACTTTAGTTTTATTACTGACGACTTTTGTTTTCTTCCTCCTGTGCGGAGTGATTTTTTTGTTTGTGGCTTTTTTTTCTATGCCACATCCCTGTCGACAAGCTAATAAATTCAGTGTTGATCTGCGAACCTCCCCATCTGAGTCCTCTTTCCTGCCTTGGCCTGACAGAGCTGCTGTTGTGGGTCTTCAATTTTTCAAATATGCTGCTTTCCATGGGTTTTGAAAATTATACTTGTAACATGTTAAGTCTACGAACGGTTGATAAAGGTGTCCCCCAAAAAATCAACATTAGGACCCTGCTATTTACTTAATACATCAGTAATTATTTTTTAACTCAGTACTGCTTTATTATGCTGATGACACCATATTTTACACCATCAACTCTACTGCAAACCAGGATTTATCCAGGTGACAGTTTTACATTTTATAGGGGCATTAAAGCTTTTTAATGATGGGATATGGGGGCTATTACTACACCAATTTTATTGCAGAAAAGAATGGGTCATCCTCCAATTGAGAGATCGGCAGTTCGATCCCCAGCTTCCCCGGTCCGCATTTCGAAGTGTCCTCGGGCAAGACACTGAACCCAGAATTGCTCCCTGTGCTCTGCATGGGTGAATGTGGTGTGCATGCTTAGATTAGATTAGATGGTATGTAGCTCTCCACTGCCATCTGTGAAAGCGCCTTGAGTAGTCAGAAGACTAGAAAGGCGCTATATAAGAACAAGTCCATTTACCATTTACTTGGGAGAAATTGCAGTGTATATAGTCACTTGCTAGTTAGCTGTTTTGTAGAATAGGTAATGTTTTACATAATGGTCTTGGCCGTTTGGTATGAAAAGGGCTTTAGAGCCTTCTCAATAGGCTGAACATCTATAGCTTTTCTAAGACACAAGGTCATTACAATCAAAATGCTTCATCCTCTGAGTAAAAGAGAGTTAGAAAAAGAAAGCATATTCTCTCAGATTTGGCTATAGGCACAAACTTGGCATAATGACATTTCATTATGCCAATATGTTGGGAGCTGGATGCCTTGGATTTAGCAGGAAGTCTTATTAGCATAGCATTGGCTGCGGGACATTTGCCTCGCACTTGTTTAAAGGTAATAAAGAATCATCTGAAAGAGTGCATGCTGCGATCAGGCTACCATCTGTTACCTGCTAACCCTGACAATGAGGAAAAAGCTGGAAAGACTACACAGCGACACCGTGCTGTGTGTGTGTTCATATGTGAGCATTTGTTTTACAAATTATCTATTATCTCTTTTAAAAGTGTCTGACATTCTGATCACTCCTCACCGCTTTTTCTGTCTTCTTGTCTTCCTGTGCTGCTCCCCTCTCTCTGATTTACTGCTTCTATTGTTGTTGATAAATAGTGACTTTTAGACTTATATTAAAAATAAATTTGAGCATTTTCACGTCAGCACATCACACCTGATGCAATGATTTAGATCATTAAGGGACACAAATACTTTCCAGTCTTTTAAAGACTTGTGAATTCCCTTTACAGTGGGAAGACTTAATTGAATGAATACATTCATACACTATTTATTTCGTTTAAGGCATCACTCAGTGACGTTATTACATAGGCATCATGTTAACGCTATTGTGCATCTCCTGCCATGAACCATATGGCAGACAAACTTAGTGTCTAGCTGGTGGACAAAGAACATCAAGAGCCAGATATTTTTTACAGGAGTTTAGAAAAACCCTCACTGAATATTAGTGAGTTACTTAAGAAAGTGACGAAATATAAGAGGTTTCTGTTAATGTTGTTTGGGAGTTAGGGTCATTTGCAGATCATAGTGTATCTAAAGATGTAAAGTTTAGTCATAAAGGTAGCGCGATCATAGTGTATCTAAAGATGTAAGGCTTTGTCATAAGGGTAGCGCAAGAGCTAGGGATGCACTGATCTGATAAGCCATACATATCAGCATTGATTTGCCCCTTTGACACAGACAATCCACATTGAATACACCAGAGTGTTTTAATGCTCCCTCTTGTTGAAAGTATGGTAGTGTTACGTTATTCTTCAAATAGTTTTATCCCTCAGCACATAATAGTTTATGAGGTTTTTAGTGTATAATGTTGACATTTTGCTGTGATAGACTGCCGTCTTGTCCAGGGTGTACCCCGCCTCCCGCCAGATTTCAGCTAGGATCGGCTCCTGCCCCAACCGATCATTTCAGACTGATTTCCATTCTGGCCTCTTTGATGTTTTGTTGATCAAAGAACAAAAGGCCATCATTCTCTTGATTTGCTGTTTTCTTGATAATTCTCTATAGACCGAAACCGGATTTGCTGCGCAAACTGTTCTCTGGATATTTATTCATTGCTTTAGCAGTACTGCATTCAAAGAGCTCATCTGGAGTAGTTATGGATGGCATTTTGTTTTGCTTGGAGATAAGCATTTCATATTAAAAATGTGGCAATACAGTATTCATTTTCTTCAAGATTACCAGTATTGCACTGAATCTAATTTGTAATTTATCATAATAATAATTAGGATAAAAGAAAGCCTGCATTATTATTACAATAAATAGACCTCTAGGGATCTTACGATGCTTTGGCTAGTGGTCTATTGTTGTTTTTATATTTCGTAGGAAGTGTCCAATCTGTTGTGGAAAACAATAAGACTGTGAGATTAATTAACATGACATTTTAATTACCACAGGATTTTTTTTGTGTGATTCAGATCTATACCAGTCTCAACATAGAGGAAAGAAATGCGTTCCCCAGTATTTGCTTCGTTTAATCAACATACCCCAAAGACAATTGGGTATATCGAAGCTTGGCAGTAATTTTTATGGGGGAATAGATACTGGGTGGGTAGTGTTAGATTTTGTTCCTGTTTGCACTGTCTTCATCCTCGCCTGTCGTTATGGTAGATCCAATTAAACTTGGTGCAGACATGAGAAATGAGCAAAAATGAAATCAATACCATATTGAGTGTAAATTCTACCCTGCTCTATTTTGGTCTTCCTTTCAAACATGGCCGGCCGGCCACACACACACACACACACACACACACACACACACACACACACACACACACACACACACACACACACACACACACACACACACACACACATACACAGCAGTGAGACTGTTAGTTAACAGAGGCTGGTATCGGGGCAGTGAGGTGGTGAATATTGATGCCAGCAGTATTGATTGAGGACCTGTAGAGTTTGTCTTCTTTTATCCAGCAAGCCTTCCGCCTGTCCAGCAGACTTTATGGAGCATCCTGTGTATGCCTGGCTGCACATTATGAGAGGTGTGGGGGAGGCCCATTAAAATTACTGGAGAAACACACTTATATACACAGCACAGTTCAATCATGGCAAGACACTGCGTAACACTGATGTTACAGCATATAATGAGCCACAACTGGCTCACTCCTCATCATATAAACCCTAACTGAGACAGATACTATATCAAGCTCTTTGTTACCATAAGTAACCACTAGGACCTAGAAACCAATAAACCAATAATATCTGCCATGCAAACCCAGCAATTCAGTTACTAAATAGTAATTACTAGCAGCATGCCTTTGTGAATGACAACATATGGTCTGACAGTCAATGAGTTGGTCCAACAATATGTCTCTATATCACTGTTCTTGTCTGGCGATAGGCTAGATAGTCCAGTGAATCCTCCACAGAAGAGGTTATGCGATTCCCTCCATCTGCTCAAAACGTATTAGTCTGTAGCCAACATATCTCAAAAGCTAATGGCTGGATTAGCATTACATGTATTCAGCAACACTCCCAACAGGAGAACACCTACTGATTTGGACTCTATCATCCTGCCTGGAGCACTACCATCTGGCCAATATTGATTGGCAAAACTGGTACAACTAACGGCCAAAATACAGGGGTGCGTAAGTGGCATGACATGGCGGCCGTTGCATGCTCGAGGCGGTGAAGCTGTTACATGGACCACGAAGCTTGCACAGGTGCTGCGCGGCCCCAACTGTATTTTTACGTGACTCGTCCATTTTTTACTCTCCACGCGCGACCCTTCAATGGATAAAAACTACATAGAACTGTGTAAAAATATGAGTACAATTAGTTGAAAAATAATTAAGATAGATACCTAATTTTACCAGAGGTAATTTGAAGCAGCAGACCAACACTGTGTGTGTAAAATAATAATATCCATGATCCCTCCAAAGACTTCTAAAATATGCATAACTAACTGTCTTTTCACTTGCTGGAGGCCGCCACATGCTTTTGACAGCGTCTGTGTAGCAGGTAAAACACCCTGCTGTACCATGGCTACATACAGTGCACTGCTTCTGTTTCCTGCGATCTTGGTTGTAACCGTCTACCTAACAACCAAACAAACTAACAGGAGATTATTACTGAGTGCTTCTTGATGCCTAAAGATGCAGTTTACAAATCGATTGTCTCCAATAGTTTCTCTGTACCACAAATGTCCTCCCAGCTTGCTGTTGATGCTCTGAAACTCAACTGCGAACTGTATTGAACTGTGGGAATCAGGATATGGAGTGTTGAGATGGGCACCGACAGCTGGCTTGATATAGAACCATTTTTATTTGAAGACACAACAAATTTAGTTGCTGCTAATTGTTGGACACACCCCAGTAGTTTCTGGCCATGCTACTGCAGTTTTCAGGATTTTAGAACTGCTCCATTGTGAAGTGCTGTTTGTGGCTCTGTGGGTTGGAAGCCTCTGGATGTTTGAAGCCTTACATAACACCACCATTCAGCATTAAGTGGCACTTATTCAGATTAGTGCAGCGCTCGGCTGAATCACCTGTTTTCACAACACCAGTACCCACTGAGTAGAGAGCATCTAGGCTTGCCTTGCCAAACAGGATTTACATTATTAGCTGTGATCTTAATGGCCATGACACAGCCTTTTAACGTATGTATAGATGTTTAAGTATATCAGGAATTAAGTGTTTGTGTGTGCCAATTAAGGATGTAATGATAATATGCATTAACTTAGTAGTAGTCATAGTAGTATTTACTTGAAAAAGGCAACTGGAATCTCTGGAATAGCTAATTTCCCTGTTCATGACCACTGTACAGGTGGTGAATTTGCAGAAAATTCACACGTTTAAATTATATTAAGGCTTAAATGTATGAATAAATCAGGGCTGGCCATATTGAGTGACAGGTGGGTACCATCACAGACGGCAACAAGACTGTAGGTTTTATTCGGCCTCACTCCAACTCTCAACAATGTGAAGACTACGTTCATATTTCATACATCCTATGGTATATATCTATAATATACATATTATTCATTCAAGTTCCTGTTTGTAGTGTTCTAAGCATTGTGAAATTGAATAAACGTAGTAGCAATGGAAGATGGAGAAAACACACACACACACACACACACACACACACACACACACACACACACACACACACACACACACACACACACACTTACACCTGCACCTACCTCCATCACCCAGGAGTGCAGGCTTTATTTGCAGGCTTGCCTGGTTAATGTTTTGCTTCCACGTTTGCAGTTCCTCCGGCTGGTGAACAGGAAAAAAAGTGTAACTGGTAATAAAATGGTTGAGCCTGTAATTACTTCCTGAATTATTATAAGTGCCTAATGTTGTTGATGGTGCTGCCTCCCTCTGCACACCCTCAGGCTTAGAACTGAAACCACCAGAGCAAGGACATCACATGCATATTTTCCCCTCATGTTAAATACAGACAATCAACACCTGCTCAAAGTATTGATCAGATGCCAATCTTGTCCCTTAACACAAGCATTTGACAATTTACTTAATAATTTATTTTGCTTATTGGTGTTCTCTGGTAGTGCTGCTGAGAATAAAATGGATCCCTTCTGGTTTCAACACTGCTCGGGGAGTTAAAACTACAATCTGCTGTGTTCAGAGTACATGGAGCACTTTGTTACTTTTGGGTTAGAATAAGGGGTGTAGGTTTGACATTCATAAATATTTATATTGAGCCGGGAAATCACCCATGCTTTTTATTTTAAGAAATGTCAGTGTAACACAAACTAGAAAAGCTATATGCCCTGCTGTATTATTATTGCACTATTACAATAACCCTTATTACATTTACTTTTATTTATAGAGAGCTGACATGATAATGTTGTATTTGCATCTTTGATTGATGTTCAGTTTGGGCCTTAAGAGAAAATAAAAATTACAAATTGAATGCAAAGTGAATAAGATTATTAAATTAAAAGATTTATTTTAAGAAAAAAATATGGAGTTGAAGGTGCAGTACTTAATCCAGTAGTGCCTGCCTCCTAACATTATTTTTAGCAGCTGGACAGTCAGACGACACTGTTCAGAGAGATTTTAGACTGTAAATCAAACTGACACTGTAGTGAACTGAAGATGTAGGGGAGCAAACATAGATATGTTTTACCCTTGGTTGTAAATGATGATAGTGTGTATAAATCTGGATGTAGGACTGCAATAGCAAAAGCTTCCCAACTACTGTAATATAGAGGCTGCATTTCTCCAATAATTTTGCTTTAGGTCACACACAGGAAATGGTCTCCACAAAAGAATCGATTCCTTTCATAACTGAAATTGTTCCAAAAATGGACAGTTATTTACAGTCATTTTGTTGTTTTCCAAGGGGCTGATGTAATATACATGCAAGATACAGTAGATTTCTAGAGTGTATCCACGATGTCACAGTATTTTTTGTTTTTTCACACATTTCATAACTAAATTGTCCAACTTCGCTCGTCCTCTATTTCGTTCTTGTGTGTGTGTGGGTGCAACTCATATCGGATTTACCAAGCAGAGAAGAGACGAGTGTGCACAAGACTCAGACCCCAGCATTCCACAAACCCCCACTGGTCAAAATTACTTAGACAAGCATGTTTTCTTGGATATTAAGTATTGAAGACAATTATATTCTTTACTCAACCTTCATCACTCCCCTCCTCTTCCCTCCCCCATCACCACATGCTCTTTGTTTCCTTCTCTTTCCCTCTGTTCTATTCTGTCAAAAAGGAAAAGCACATGACTGTTCCTCTGCTGAAGGGGCTGTTTAACTCAACAAGAACAAAGAGCAGCAGTCTTGACTGCGTTGTGTCACACAACTCTCATGCCGATTATTTTTACCTCCTCTATTTATAATCTTTCCTCTGTCCTACATATGTCTTAGACAACTCCCCTGGGAGGTCTTTGTCACTATAAAGCCGGTTGCTCTCTTTCTGTCTGCACCTTGTGATTAGGTCGAAGAACACAGCGCCAAAATGACTAAAAACAATATTTCTCATTCTTTTATGTGTTAAATGGAAGACCAATAAAGCTGGTTCAGTTAGCTAATTTGTATGCACCGATTTAAAAGTGACTAAAATTAAAATAAAACCCAGATGTTATTGGGCTATGAAGGAAATTCAAGTTTTTTATGACAACTGGCTTTGATGTTTTTATTATTTCAAAATCATTTATTTGATATCGGGATGGTTTTGATCAACCTCAGGAGAATTAGCCTGTAAATCCTACCTCCCCCTGTCTGACAGGTGTGCAAGGTTTGGGTTGGCCTTTGTGCTATATATATACTATATCTTCAAAGTGTGGTTAGGTTTTGGCACATAAATGACTTGTTCAGGGTTATAGAAACATTAAGGTTTGGGTTAAAATACTGGAAATACTTTGAGGTTAAAAGAAGCCACTTGGTTAAGGCAGACAATTATGGTAATGGAGTATATAAATAAAAATTGACTGTTGAAATGGGTAACAAACAAAAGCATTTGTTGCTCTCATTTTCCTTCAGTAGACAGTAAAATTGAATTGATGATTAAGTTTGTTTGTGAAATGGTCGTAAAAAATTGAGGGGTTCTTTAGGGGCTTTGACTGTCAGTCCAAAAACAGTATCGGCCTCAGTCATAGTTAGATGCTGGTTAACTCACATACAGCATGACGTGTGTGCTTGGTTTGGCATGTTAAGATCAGTACAGATGAGAAAACCCATTGAGATGTGTTGAAGGCTCTGTTTGAGTGGATTGTGAAGGGGGGTGCCTGCCTGCTGGCTGCTTTCTTTGTGTGGCCTCCATTCAGCTAGTGGCCCTGTCCCTGTGCTCTGTATCTTTCCATTGTTGAACTGCCCCTTCTTCACCTGGTAATCCCCCCTGCCTGTACCTGCTCCCACAAGGAGCTCTGCAACGTCTGCCTGCAGGCTTGGCTGGCTCTGATTACACTACCTGTGGATCTCCATGCCACATTCTCCTCACACCATTTGAGTTGTCTACATTTCACAGAGAAGGTGAGAAATATTTTCCACCATATTCCCACCTCTAGCAATATAAGTTTACACTCCGCTTACAGCTTCGCACACATTCTTTTTGGGAACAGTGTGAAGGAAAGCGAGGCGGTTGGAGTGTGGTGGGTCCATGCGGTGGTGTCATGGAAAGCAGTGGTGGTGTTAGTGTGGAGTGTGCGTGGGAACACTACATTGGACCCCAGCAGGTGTTGTTATTGCTGGTGTCTCATGTGGGACGCGGAGATATTTTCATGCAAATTGTACGGTTGTACTTTACAGTGAAAGATAATGTATATGACATAGAAATTGAAACTAATAGACAGATGGTGACCATAGGTATGCTCTTGTTCTGTGGCTAGAACAAAAGCACTTTGATTAAGGCTAAGGGAAGATAGCTGTTTTGGTTCAATGTTGTATCTTGTGTTTGAAGTTACTATTAACATTCTCAATAAACATCCAGGAATTATTGCAACATTGGGCAGTAGCAAACTTCAAACAGAATTACTAGTTTAACTACAATTCTCAGTAGCGTGGTGGTAGGATCACTGTTTTCTGGATCAAATAGCTTTTCAGGAGCTACACGCTTTAATTTATTTAATCAATTAGGGCAGTAGTGCCCACACAAGCTCAATATGCTTAAGCAAATTTACTATGTTTTTTTTTGTTCATGCCACATTTTTCTATGGGATATAGCTTCATTGTAGTAAAGCTTAACTAGAGTAACTGGTAGCTTAGCGAACAACACTTTCCAATAGTGAGGCTTCATTTTGTTGTTTAAAGAAACCCAGCAGGGCTGGCATTAGGGATGTCTATGGTTAATCAACAAGAATATTTTTTTACCTCTTATGCATGTGCTTTTTATTTGCATATACATTCCACTAACAGCGTTGTTAGCTAGCAGTCTGAGGTAAAGGGTGCTTTGAGGTGTGGCTTGCCACTAATGCTATGTTTCCACTACCCACAGGTGAGATATTGCGTTTTAGCTCAATGATTCAAAATGAATGTGGCAATGATTCATTAATATGAAAATACTACACACTAGACATAGACACTAACACTCTAAACAACTGAAATCTCTCAAATAATTAAACTAGTATGAACTTCAAGGGAGAGTGTTAATATGATTTAATGATGTAAATGCTGTTTCAGTGTGAATCTAGGATAAAAGTCAAGTAAACATTGAGTACATTTCCACTTTGTTGTGATGTGGTGTTGGCACAACTCTGTTTTGGTGAGTTAGCATTATAATATGACTTGTAAATACTCCCTCAACCACCACCATAATTATCAGCGGCCAGAAATAAACAACTGCAAAATGCAAAACATGTGCAACACACGATAAAACCACACTCACACAAACATGCACATATTCCCTAGTTACATGGCAGATGGCTCTGTATTCCAGATAACTGCAGCCAGAGGTACAAGTCTCTCAAACAGGGAACAATTTCCACTAAATGCATGGTCATGATTGAAATAAATAAGCTCCATTATGCATAAAAGGGAAAATGATTACCTGCTTTTAAAAGCCTTTATGAATATTCATAAAATGTTTCTGTCACCACTTATTCCCCTTCCCTTTTCAGGAACAGCTAATAGAAAAGCCCTGTTCCCTCTCACTGTTTAAACCGTGCATATTTTAATTCTTTGTCTTTACGTTAAAACAAAATTTAACCTTTGATTGCTTACTGAATTTTAATTTCTCATGGTCTGTTTTGGATGCTTTTATGCCTTTCGTATGATTTTATGTGAGCCTGACTGTGTGTCTGTGTGAGTGTCTTTTAGTTTAAAGGGGCCTGCAGGCATGAGGATGTGTAGGACAGCTTTTCCCTCCCTGTAGCTGTGATTGTCAGAGTAAGTTAAAGGCAGAGGGTCCAATGTTCCTGTGGCTTTAAGGACAGCGTGATCTGGCAGTGGAGAGATGAAAAGATAGAGGTAACTCTTCCACCCATCTGAGGGGATTTTCCCTTCATCATGATCACTCCAAATGAAACCATTATCTCAACATTTCTGCCCCAGGCACTCTCACTCTGACTATTTTACTCTTTCCTTCTTTTGCACACACACATTCACACCATATCATCTCTGCGCCCCTGAACTTTTTCCTCTCTTTGGAGCGTTTTTTTTTGGAGATGTGAAGGGAAGATGAAAGATGGAAGGTGACAGCAGCAGAGAGATGGTGGATGGTGGGAATGGAGGAGGGGGAGTAAAGGGGTTGAGGTGTCAGGGGAGGAGGAACCAGCAGGGAGGGAAGTGTCAGAGACGGAGGAGACAGTGGTGGTGGTGGTGTGTGTGTGTGTGTGTGTCTGTGTGTGTGTGTGTGTCTGTGTGTGTGTGTGTGTGACTGGAGGTGACTCCTAATTCAACCAGGGAATGCTGAGATTTGGTTTGCTTGTCATAACAGATGCCTCAGCCTGCCCAGAGGGAAAGCTGTTCTCCACCTGCCGTGATTCAGTTTGAAATGTCTCTTAATGTATTAGTCGGCCATAATGGATCCCATGGCTCATACCTGCAGACATGTCTGCCTTTTATCTCCACACACACACACTGCAGCTACCCACCAACCCTCAAAGAGGGAAGGGAGTAAAAAAGGAGGAAAAGGAACGACAGAGTGAACGAGACAGCGCAGTGACCATGGTGGTAACGGTGAATAATGGCATGGCCGCAGGACTGAAACAAATCACCTGTAGATGATTCTATTATGTGCAGACACAGAGGAGCTATTCACCACTGTTTGCTGCTGTGAAGCTTGCTGAGAAGCTGTTCACTCAGGACACAACCAATGAAATGAGAATTTAATTATGTTTATCATTGGGTAGTAGACATCAGTGCAGAGAAATATTTCTTTGATGATTAGATTAGAAATGATCTGGATGTGGTTTTGACCTGGGTGAAAACACTTCCGGAGCAGATACATCCGAAAGTATTCAGGGACTTCTATGGTTGTGATGTCTGAGGGCGCACTCACACTGTCTCACACTGTCCTTCCGCACCGCGACCCGGGCTTTAGGGTACTTGTCCCCCCGTCCCTCTCCCCCCGCGCCCCAGCCCCGTTTGTACTCACACTGCCTGGGCCTCGACCAATGCTTCTTGCTGTCCATATGTCATCACGCCGTAACACGTCACACGCATTGATCGCGTGTGTGGCTTTGTTTACAAATCTTTCGGTAGACCTCGGAGTTTTTGTGCGTCTTGTCGACTGTTTTTGAATATTTTCATCCGACCAAATCTGCAGTAAACACTCCACCTCCACATCACACCAACGTGAACCTTTCACCGCCATTGTTGTTGTTGTTAAATGTCCGCGCATGGTCCGTCCTTCTATTTTCTATGTCCGAACAGGCGCACATACTGCTACCGCCTTAGGGCTCGTGCTCGTGCTCGTGCTCGTACACGTGCGCACGCTCGTGCTCGTACATGTGCAAACGGCTCTGCTAAAGCCCATAACTGCGGCCAGCGGGCCGTCCACGGCCCGCTGGCCGCAGTTATGGGCGGAGCGGGTGCACTCACACTGCTTAAACGTACTAGGCTTTAGCTGAAAAAACAGTTTTGTCCCGGGACAGAAAGACAGTGTGATTGCGCCCTGAAAGAACTATATCAAACTATGGCTTGTTGATGATGATTTCCTCCTTATCATGTAAATTATTAAAAAAAATAGCATTTCAGTAAATTGTTAAATTAAAGAGTTGAACTAAATTATTTATTATTTAATCGACCTTTTTGGTCAAGGAACACATTTCTGACTTCCCCTCCCCATGGGAACAAAACTGCAGTTAAATACAAATGAGGAATTTATTTAAAATATTATGCAAAAAAATAATTACTAATCACACAAAAAGAACATTAAAAAAACACTCATAAGGAAGAAGAGAGGATCCACCTATGTTGAATTGCACCATGTTTGTAACAATAAAAATGATCTTTACTTACATAGCACCTTTCACAACATAAAATGCAGCTCAAGAATTTTATTTTATCTTTGTTTAATTTGGGGAAATTCTCACTCATTCACTTTACAATGCTGAGAGGCAATTTATCAGAGGATTTAGGGTATCACTCAGAGTGTTTACATGCAGTTTAAAAACCTGATTATATTCGGGGTAAAGGCATATCCTGGGTCCTGTTTCACAAAGCAGGTTTAGTGAAAACTCTGAGTCTGTTAACCCTGAAATGAGGGAAACTCTGAGTTTTCCGTTTCACAAAGGGAGGTAACTCAAACCAGAGACAGAGGGGTAACTCTAGCCTGTTTCACAAAGAGAGGTAACTTAACCTCTTGGTCAGTTACCATGGTAACATGCTCTCTGAAACTAACCTGGTCGGGACCAGGTTTTTCTCAGAAAACCTTGAGTTTCTCTCTGTCTCCGCCCTCTTTCAGCCACACACGGTGTTTGATTTCCTCATTCATTCAGTCAGCACGCGAGTTTTGGCGTAGTATAGTTCCGTCTGTTTTTTCAGAAAATCATTGCAAACATCAGACATTATAAGTTTTATTAGGTGGTGACTATTTCACTACCATGGCATGTCCTTTTGATAACGATCCCGTGGATGAAGGTGCAGAATTAGTGCGCAGAGAATTAAATATTCGTCGGGAGATGATTATAAGACTATTGATTATAGATGTGCTTGCATGTCCAGACATTTATCTTTTTGAGCGGTACCGTTTCATATCCCAGCAGATATTCTGTGTTACGCTGCGTTTTTTTGCAAACGGGAGTTTCTGTATACAACGTATAAAAATCATTTAGTAGGCCTACATTAGAAGTTATATTAAGTGGTGACTATTTCACTACCATGGCATGTCCTTTTGATAACGATCCCGTGGATGAAGCTGACGTATTACCGCAAAGAGAATTAAATATTCGTCGGGAGATGATTATCAGACCGCGCATAGACGTCCTTAATATACTGCAGCCATAATTACAAAATGAATGAAATGGATCTTTTGAGCAAGTTGAATGTATTTGACTCAGCGTTTCCTAAATATAATCCCAGCTTTTCTTGCAATTCATAGGTTCAAAAGTGTGTTTTTAATGTGGTTACCTGTGTATAAACTACTCCTATAGGTGGAAACAACAGCCTTCTGATCCAGAATATTACCTATAATGCGAGGGGGTCCATTTCACGGCAGGGAAACACCGTTTCATGTCACTGTCCATCTCATCCCTCCTTACATTTCCAACATTAGCAACCAGTAATGCTCTTATATCACAGCAGATATTGTGTGTTGCGCTGCTTTTTTTGCAACATATAAAACAGCCACTTACGGTAATATTTACTTTACCATGTAAAACCTGTTCAAAATGAGGCGTCACCATGAGATTTTGCCGATGTTTTACCTGTTTGAACAATGTTTTTATGTTTCATCTTAAGCTGCTGCCCAGTGCGCTTCTCTCCCGTGGGAATGCACTTAAATTAAATAAATTAATAGACTCCCACTCAAGCAGTTCCCCCTGTGATATTACTGTGATTGCAACAGGACTACATTTAAACTTATGCACTGACCCGAGCAGCGATGTTCTCCCACGCTGTCTCCCTCTCTTTTGCTGCTGCAGCGGTGTAAACCTGTTCAAACTCACCGTATGAGCGCATTAATATTTCCAGTTGCAGCTGTAGCATAGCCCTCCGCTTCCCGGTTGCCATGGTGACTCGTCGAATCAGGGCTCCATTGATGCTGTCTTTTTTTACTTGTGGTGCACGCGCTTAACTCCAGGTCAAACTACTCTGAGTTGATCAACCTAACGCAAATCTGCTGTTCTCGAACCGAAAACTCAGAGTTTCCTATCTCAGAGTAGATCAACTCAGAGTTCAGGGTTAGAGTTTTTTGAACCTGCTTTGTGAAACGGACCCCTGGTTTCTTAAACACCATGTAAACACCATACCCCGGATAAAATCGGCGTTTTCATACCCCGGTTTAAAGACCTAGAGAACACCTTCAGTTCCCCGATTATTCATGCATGTAAACAGCGTTCTTGGATCAGGTTTCTTGTCTGCGCATACTCCCCACTCGGCGGCAGTGGCTTTTGACCTGTAAATAGAATAAACCAGGAAGCAAAAGTGCCCAAAACAATGTGAAAAAAACAACAATACAGTGTTACCTTTAAACCGAGGGAGGACTTCGCAACGGCAAGTAACATTACTACCAAGAAGACCCATTTCGGTCTTAATTCTGTCCAAAAATCAGCCGTTTGTGATTTTTGTTAAAGGTGATCAGGAAAAAAAGCTGTATTCAGTCCAGCTGTATGTGAGCAGAGAGCCACCTAGTGTAGGAGGTCAGGTTAGTCCGTCATTTTCCAATTCAACCGCTGCTCATGTATACGAGGGGCACTCCAATAATCCAAACATTCCCTAAACCGGGGTAAGGCCATTTTCGGGTTACTGATGTGCATGTACAGTAAATGCACTGACTATCATCTGGCACTATGGATCAATGTAACAGGGTTTCATCAGCATAAAAATGGAAATTCACTCCATGATCACAAATCATGTTTTCAAGTTGAAGCATATACAGACAAAACAGTAATGGACCAATAATTGGACCCTGTGGAATACCAAATAGGAAGTCATGCTTGTCTGAAACATGGTCATGAGGGCTGAGGTTAACAATTTTCTTCATGCTAGTGAAGTATGTATTAAGCCAGTAGAGTAGTTTCTGAGAGGCAAGATGGATGAAGGGAGGGAAGGCTTACAGGAGGCTCTGTCACTGGTGCGCCAATACATCCATGCCCAAGGGAGAATCATCTCTGTAGAGGTGACAGTGAGCTGTGTCTGTGGAGGCCAAGAGATCACCTATGGCTGTACTAAAGAGGTCCCAGATTCCGCTTACCACCTCTTAATGCAGCTTCCATTCTCTGTGGAAGGATCCCTCTCTGGAGAGATGATCCATTGTTTCGCCTGACTAGACACCTGTCTTGTTCATGTAAGCTGCTGCCACAATTATGTCTGTTTTCACCAGCACATGGTAGTTCTTCTGCTCTGGCAGTAAGTGTTAGAGTGAACAGCCTAAAAGAGTGGAGGCCTGCTATCCAGACTGATGTGCTGTATGTGCTAACCAAGGCCCATGCCACTGACTGCTGATGTCTTTGCCCTTGTGGATGGCTCCCTAGACTACCAGAGAAACTTTTGATGACCCAGGACTCAGGACTTCATCTATGCCCCTTGTAAAAATGCAGAAGGGTAGTGATATGTGAAATGGGAGAAACAAACTCTGCCCTTGAAGGCAAATCTGAGGTAGTGCCTGTGTCCCTTCATTATTGGCATCTGAGAATATGCATTCTCTAAGTGGGTTATGGGATGGCCTCACTCCCACCCGCAGCTGTTATGCCAGCTTGTGCTGGTAAAAAGCTAGAATAGCACCAGTATTAACTAGTTGTCCCTGGCTTGCCACAGCACCATGCACTATGGTGATCATGACATCCATCATTTTAGTGGTTCCTGCTTGGGCAGCCCAAGACAGACTTGGCACAGCACACTACACCTGATCCATGGGAGGTAATTGTCCAGTGCAAACCCTGTCTGGACCATGAACAAGCTGCTTGAATTTTAGAAAACATTACATTTCAATAACAGTTTGAGTGATCATGATTCAGTCCTTTATAGAGGTTTGTGGACCACTGAATGCCAGACAGTTCAATTTGAAAGGACGATATAATTGGTAATTCTTGTAGGTACTTTAGGTTAATTGGATCAAAAGTGTGATTATCCAATGAAATATTTGAAAAAGAAAATTAATAAAGAAAAATTACTAAAAATGAATGACTTTAATTCATTAAAAACTTCACACGGAGAACCAATTAAATGTAGGACCTTGACTCACGTTCAGATTATGAGATTGATTATTCTCAATAAACTTATCGTTAATCAAGTAAATATTAGCTATTACCAATAATTAGCAAAGATAATAATAAAAATTACTCCAGTTAAACCAGAGTTCCTTGGGGCACCACTGTCATAGACGGAGTGACAACTAATATGAAAGTATCTTTAAATATATTAAACTACTAACTACGGGTTGAACATCGATAAATTTAATAATTTAATCAGTTGAAGGATTTGAAAGTTCTTTTCTTAGTAGAGGCTGGCTCATTCATCTTTGTGTAATATTAAATAAACAGACATATGGTAAACACAAACATTTATTAGCACATTAATAAATGCAACAAGCAAAACACAATAAACTAACTAAAGCTAACAGCAAATGTGTTTGTGTGTGCGTGTGTGTGTGTGTGTGTGTGTGTGTGTGTGTGTGTGTGTGTGTGTGTGTGTGTGTGTGAAACAAAGAGGAGAGGTGTGAGCTTGGACCCTGCAGGGATGGTGTGAACATTTAAGTAACACAAAGCCAGCAGGCTGAAGACCTTAGACGTTATAATCAGTTTATAACAAAGTTACAGTTCTATCTAGCCGTTCATACAGTCCTATAACATGTAGTAATGCCCAGTTGGTGATTAGTTACCAGTCCATGAGATGGGAGATAAGCTGCGTTGCTTGATGCCAGTGGCTGGTCCTTGTGACGGAAGCTTGTTGAAGAAAGGTTTTTGTTCTGGTTGTTGCTCTTAGGGCGCACTCACACTGTCCTTCTGTCCCGGGACAAAACCGTTTTTTCAGCTAAAGCCTAGTACGTTTAAGCAGTGTGAGTGCACCCGTTCTGCGCATAACTGCGGACAGCGGGCCGTCCACGGCCCACTTGAAAGAGGTGGGCTTTAGCAGAGTTGTTTGCATATGTACGAGCACGAGCGTGCGCATGTGTACGAGCACGAGCACGAGCCCTACGGCGGTAGCAGTATGTGCGCCTGTTCGATATAGAAAATAGAAGGACGGACCATGCGCGGACATTTAACAACAACATCAATGGCGGTGAAAGGTTCACGTTGGTGTGATGCGGAGGTGGAGTGTTTACTGCAGATTTGGTCGGATGAAAAGATTCAAAAACAGTCGACAAGACGCACAAAAACTCTGAGGTCTACGGAAAGATTTGTAAAGAAAGCCACACACACGCGATCAATGCGTGTGACGTGTGGCGTGATGATGTATGGACAGCAAGAAGCATTGGCCGAGGCCCAGGCAGTGTGAGTACAAACGGGGCTGGGGCGCGGGGGGAGAGGGAGGGGGGACAAGTACCCTAAAGCCCGGGTCGCGGTGCGGAAGGGCAGTGTGAGTGCGCCCTTAAACAAAAGAGGACTCAGATCGTTCTTTGTTCTGCTCAGTTGAGTTGGTAACCGGTTGGTTAACCTTTGCTGGTGATCCTACACAATACAGCAATCCCTGGATCCAGGAGAGCGTCGAGTTGAGTGCAAGAGGAGAGTCCAAGAGAGAGAGAGAGATGAAGTTGTTGTCCTACAGTTTTAAAGACACCGATGATGTCATCACCAGAGGTCAGGTCAGCCAATGAACTAACAGTTTGGGGGTCCCTTGAAGAATTCACACCTGTGGGGGAGAGTGCATGGCAGCATGCACTCAAGGACAAAGGCTCCCAGGCTTTGGGCCTAGTTGTTCCTTTTTTGTCTGAGTAGGCTGAGGCCTTCTCATAATCAAACTGAAAGTTCACGTTAATCCAAAAATGAACAATCATCTTTGGGATGCCGGTTGCACCTACATTCTTATTTAGAAGAAAGTGAAATTAAATTTAAAGACAAGAGTGAAGCAACAATTTACAGTTACATACAACATCCAAAAGTGCTTCTGTACAGAAACATGGTCTAATTACATAATGACAGATCCATTTAGCCACAGATTCTTAGATAATTTCTCTTCAAATGTTTATTTTGAAAAGAGATAGATTAATTCATTTCAATAAACATACAAAAACAAAATTGTACATGGTCTATGTTGGATTTGCTTTGTGTTTAACCCAGTGAAAGCTGATACAGCTGTGTACACACCATAAGTATAGGATGCATTTTGAAAGTGATGCTTGAGTGAACAAGGAAGTCCTATTCCCCAACTGAGGATTTCACTGTCCTCACAGTTTTACAAGGGCGGAGCTGAGACGCAAAGGAAGAGAAGTAAGGGAAATGGAAACGCAAAAGATAATGGGATAAACCCAATGTACTGTGTGGTTGGCAAGCTGCAATGAAAGGGGAAAAATGTCATGATTTGTAGTAAGGCGGACCCAAACACAGGACACTGACAAGGATGCAGATGAAGGCTAAAAGGTTTATTGCAAGGTAAAAAGGAAATGGAATAAGGGAGCGGGATAGCTGGCTGTAGCAGAAGGCAATGAGCGGCACAGGGACTAGATAGGTTGAAGTTAGGCGGGGGAACGAGGAGGTAATGGTGGAGATGACTCTGGAATAGCAGACAGAGAGCAGGCAGGCAGATGAGGAGGCAGGCTGATTCAGGTTGCCCCGTAGCACAAAAGAAACAGGAAAAGGCAGGGCAAAAATACAAACAGAGATTATCAATACAAAACTAGAACTTCAAAAGAAAAATGAAATGTATAACTACCACTGGGAGTCGATATACTGTGGAGTTGATGAGTTGATGTAAAGCAGCTTTGCAGACTAGACAGGTTGATGAGGTGAATGAGCTATAATCAGAAGGGAGACAGGAGAGTGCCAGGAGGCAGCCACACCCAAATACAGGGAAACACAAGGGAACACAAAGGTGTTTATCCTTTGAGGATAGAGCACATAGGAAGCAAGAGAGGTTATTAGCGATGTGATCATAATTCTGAGAAACATTAACACTGACATAGCCATTGGTGTGCCAGTTAAAATACTATAATAGCACAATACACCTTCGGTTTTATCGATTCTATGCTTGGACTTTGATCGACTCACAGGCTATATGGGTTGCGGTGAGGGAAGGGTTAATTCTCATCACCACCACTCGGTTCCATGCAGGGGGATCAAATGGGACAAGTTCATTACTGAGACAAGGTGGATCGTTCTGCTGCATCCATCATCCATCCGTTAGTTCTGTCTCCCAGATTCCCAGAAAAACCTGTTGGGATCTAGAGATGAAGCAATCAGCCCGCCCCTCCACCTTTGAAAGAGAATCAGAAAATTCTCTGAAGCTGACCCGGCTTTGACCTTGAGGCTGCAGCGTGATTTCATTACAGGGGGAGGTGAGACTATAGAGGCAAGGCGTCTATAGGAGCACAGAGAGCTGTTCGCTAAATGGGAAGTGCACTGAAACATGATGATTTCATTGTGTGGGCACTTAGCAAAGACGTGTAAAGCAGTTGGAAAAACACATAATGTGCATGTGAGCCACACAGAGGGGCTTCAAAAGAATGTCCAATAAGTGATAAGATCCTCAGTTCAATAAACACAACAGTGTTGTCAATTACTTCTTGAGAAAGACACTGCCTTCTACCTTTCATACTCATTGTAATGAATAAAGCTGTTCCCACATTTCTGGCTTAACCAGCCTTCAAGTACTGGCTCTTTGGCTTTCAAACAGGAAATGTTCTGCAATCGCTCTCATGACATGATAGAATGTCTGAGTATTCTGTAGCTTGTTATGTCATGGTTCCCTACATTACAGACATAACTGTAATGCGTGAACAATATTTGGTACCTGGTCCATGAAGGAGAGGGGTATCACTGCAGGAGAACAGCAGTAACAATGATATGAAGGAGGAAAAGTATTATCAGTTCTTGGGCTGCATGAGTAATGGATTAAAACATTTTGCTGAAGGCTTAACCATTATGAGAGAGATAATTTATGAAACAGAATATGATAATAAATATACAGAATATTCTGTCTAGTTTATACAGTCTGACAGGGCCTGACAGAGTTTTTTAAAATGACAAGATGATTTGCTTACTGTTGGTAAAGCCTTTTGCTATGTTTTCGTATTGTTAGCTATTGGCACGGATGACAGCTTTAGACTGATGTTTGTTGATTACTTACGTACATTTTGTTTTCCTTTTATCTGTGTTATTGCTGGCAGCAGAGCTAAAGGATGGTAATGTCTGTTGGTCCAGATTTAAATATTTCAGCACCAATTGAATAGATTGCCTCTTTTTTAGACTAGTCCCCAGAGGAGGAAGGTTAGAGTTTACTATTAAAAAGTGGTATATCAACACACTTAGAGGAAATGCCATACAATTTTGGTCAGATGTTCCCCTCATGAGAAATGTAATAACTTTTGTGCCATCATCTTTTCAATGTTTTGATAATTTGGTTTATAATCAAATACCTGCTTAACTAGTGACATTTCCATCTGCCTCAGCTGTACTTTATGTTTATTGCTCATTAATATGTTTAAAGTGGTAAACATACCAGATAATTAGCAGCTTGCCAACACTGTCATTGTGAGCATTTTACCACTAATGGATGGCCTCACAAAGCAGCTAGTACGACTGTATAATCTTGTGGTATGTTGTACATGTCCACAGTGACAGTAATCCCCACACTTCCTATTCATTGTCTATGTAAGTAGTCATGCAGCGGCACGGTAGGTTTTGAGAGATGTAGTGTCTTGCTGTAAAGTTGAGGTTCAAGTTACATTATGCAAATAAGGGGTGTGCAGCAAAATTTGCGGCGTCTCAGAACTCCTTTAGGACTACCTGACTTTAATCTAAAATTAAGACGGATGCAACTGCACAACTTATTTTTCGCTTGAAATGTTAAAATGAAACACATTTTGGTGGACTATTTTCATAATATAAAAGAAAGTTTCCAAACGAGCCATCATGTGGGTCTGGTTTGAAATCCAGAAGCAGGCAGCCCGCGAGTGAAAGCGTTTGTCCAATCAGGTGCAACCATTGCGGTTGAAGGAGGGTGTATCCTGTTTTCTTTGTTTATCAGTGGTCATCAAGCAGAGATTGCTTGTGGCAAGCCCATCAAGTGTCCAATGCTGGGAAGCGGGCCAACCCCACGTGTTAAACAACACCGCTTTGGACACGTACCATTACGATACAATTTGCACAAAAACGTGCTTACGACCACCACGTTTTTGTGCAATTTGTGCTGCACGATTACATACAGAGTCAATGCAAAGATGTGAATAGATTCAAATTTGTGTTGGGTGACGTGAATGATGTAAATTATGCATTGCAAATACCCAAAGTCTGCATCATTTGCTTATCCACGTGAATGTAAATATTTCAAATGCAGCAATCAAAGTTGCACAAGCAACACATCGCAACATTTACATGATTCATTACATTATTCCTGTTTTCACAAAAAAAACTCACAATGTCTGAATGGACATGAAAATAATGGTCAAACAAGCTGTGCACTAAATATCTCTATGAGTATAAACTGGTCCCTGCTGTTGGCTTTATGTTAACATGCAGCATTTTGACCTAGAAATATTGTCGTTATGCCCTTGTCGTAAAAATTATTCAGACATCAGACCAACATGTAAAATTGTATGCACATTTACATCATAAAGAATGTGTGAGAGAGGGGCTTGAAAAACGCCAGCTAAACATCACAGGATTAGTTGTGAACATACAACTGAACACATTCCCACTGAAAATACTTGCAGTGCGACCCCGGGTGTAGCTCTGGATGAAATATGCAGCTGGGAGGAGATTTATCTAAAAAAAAAGCAAGGCGTCCCATTTTCTGTGTTATCAGTGTGCTGGGCTCTCCCACCTCCTGAACGATCTTTTCTTTACATTAAAATTCAGTGCACACATGACAGCGCTGTTTTCTTTCTCAGAAAATCTAATTTCTCTACATTTGATTTGCTCCTCTTTTTGTTTTCTCATTATCTGTAAAACATGTGTACCTCTCCACCCTTTTCTAACCCTACAATCTCATAGAGCAAGCAGAAAATGAAAAGTCACGCGGCATATCTTCATATGAAAGGGCCCGGGTTCAATTTGCCCCCTTCCCACTTTTCAAAATTTTTCTAATAATAAACAGGTCTCGGCCGCAATTCTCTGGAAAATGAATTCAGAACATGATGATAAATGTGCATAGAATAATTCTCTAGATGATAAAAGGAGGGGACCTTTTTAGTAGTGTACAGAGAGACTTCTCTCACTTTTTTTCTTCATGTACAATATTTTCCTCATGCCCAGCCATTGGATTACTGGAGAGATTCAGAGATTTGCAGCTTTTATATGTGGATGAAAGACATTGCATTTCTCTCCTTTTAAATCATCTATAAATGATGTGGTGACACAGAATCCTACTGGGTTCTTCCTTTATATTTATTTCTGGGTGACATCAATGGCACACCTTCATTTTTTTGTGATGTACAATGACAACTCTCTGAATATGAAGCTGCTTTCGAAGAACCAAATTAGCTGGATGAGATTAAAAAGGATACGTTTATCGTAACATCTGCTTGTTAGCCTTAATTAGTTAGGCTACATTTAAAGTATAGGGCAGGTTTGAAAAAACTCTGAGCCTAAGCCTGAACTCTGAGTTAACTAATCCTGAGATGGATTCCAGAACAGCTGATCAGAGTCAGATAAAACAACTCTGAGTAGGTTGAACCTGAACATAAGAAGCCATCATCAATGGAGCTCTGATACTATGATTCACCATGGCAACAGGTAAAAGGCAGAGTCTCCATTTTAAAGCAGCAGAGATAATAATGCATTTAGCCTATTTGCTACTGTTCACGGAGTGTGCACATTTATCTCTCAGAAAAAAAGAGTCCGAGTAGGAGGGGGGAACTGTCAATATTTTACAGTTACATAATAATGTTTAATTCAGTTTTGTCCATTCATCTATTTTTAAAATGTAGTTGAAAATTTAAAATATATTGTCTAGATAAAAGATATGGAAAAATGATTGTAAGCTCACACTCTGAGACAGTAATAACGTGTTTGGTGTTTGCAATTGAAAAGGTGTCAAGGCTAAAATACAACAAATTTAAATGTTAGACATCTATTTGGATGTCAGCTCAACAGCATTCAATTTCTTTATTTACTGATACCACAAATGTGATCAGTTTATACACAGTCACTGAAATGCTGTTAAAACACATTCAGATGGTACGCCTATTTTTTTTAAAAACTTACTTTCAAACTACATACTGCTGCTGCACCACAATCCTGCTCACTCAGAAATATTAACATATCATCTCCAATACTAGAGGAATTATCTTCCATCTGTGCGACTAATCACATTATGAGCGATAGAGATAATTATTCATTGGTACGTATCCAAAGCTTCATACCAATTTTTACTATTTAAACTGAGATTACACATAAACATTCTAGTGGAACTGTTCTACCAAACTGACACCTGTCTTGTCTGCTCAGAGTCACAGTGTTATATAAAACATGCAGAGGTTTTATTCTGAGCTGTAACATTTGAATGTGATGGCAAAAACTACTGTTCAAAGAAAGGACTGACAGTGTATACAGGTGTTAACTTTAAATAGTCCTGAGTAACAAACTAATATCTGACCAGGGTTTTGATTGTAACATACGGTAAAACTTTGATACACTTGATACGGACTGAATCAATGAGGAAATAAAACAGCGTGTCTGGCTCTGTAATAGGAGGGAGAAAACAGAGAGAACTGGTTTGTTGAAGGAAACCTGCCACTGAGCAGGTAAATTTCATGGTTTCACCATGGTAAATGACCCAGATTTTAAGTAATCTCTCTTTCTGGGACTGAAAATCCCAGTCCCAGAAAGAAAAGGAAGTTTAGGGAGTTTAGAAACAGGGCCCAGGTTGACAAAATCACAACTCTAAATGAATGCTAATGTTGTTTTATGTCTGCCTTAATAGGTAACTGTTATCTAACATCTTCACCATACACTGCACTGTATACTTTCTAAGGTGATATTTCAGTGTTGTGCAAAGGACTCATTCTGCTGCCCCAAGTGGTATTTCTTTATTTATGCTGCTGTAACCTTTTCAGCCACTATAAAGTCCTTTTAATAAAAAAAATATACATTTGGCATTCAGTGTTGTTCTTCAACTTTTATTATTGAGGTTTCCCATTTAAAAATGTATTAATACCTTCTACACATCTAACACTTCTTCTTTACACTACTAAGATTTACTTCTCTAAATGCATACACAGACTCTGGGAGACATATTTAGGATGTCTGTCAAGGCAAGACCCCCTGCATTTCCCAAATTCAGCCATTCAAATCATGCACATCTGCTATTATTACGTTATCTGTATCTGGGATTGATGGACGCCCTCAAGTACAAGCCTTTTAGTCAAACTGGACCTATAGAGCTTTGGTCAGAAGAAGGAATAGAATAAATTAATAACTACAACTAACATAATGTAGTTTTCTTCCTATAGTATATACTCCTCATGAAGCCTATTTGAAAATTTGGTGTGGTCTGCTTTCCATTTGGCTCCTCATGAGCTATGCTGATGATAGGACAGATTGTTGAGACAGCGATAGTGATAATGAACGTCAGTGCAGTTGAATGGATGGACAATTCACCAGTGCTTATGCACCACAGACAGTTCCCTGTTTTTTGGGTAAGACTGTGCTCAATAGCTTTTTGACAGCTTCTGTAAACAAAAGTCTTTGTTGGACATGAAAAGTGAATATTGGCAAAACCAATTGGCTACTGGCAGCTTAAATTCAAAATCTGTAAAGTAACAGTAAAGAAAATAGGAGGTGAAAACAGCACAAAAGGAAGGAGTATGGATGTATGAGGGAGGAAAGAGGGTGTAAGATGTAAGATCCAAGACTCCTGTGACTTGAGGAACCTCTATTCAGGGCATTAAAGATCCACTATTGATCCCATTATGGCTGGAAGACTTTATAGACAGCTCTGAATTGGAGCCATAAGGAATTGTATACCTTAATTAATCGGAATCATGGACAGAGAAGGAAGGTTGCATTTGTGTACCTGGTCGATCATTGGCTGATGTTTCCTCCTTCGCAAAATCAATGACTCTGTCGAGACTATCTCATCAGAGCTCCGACTGATCTCTTAAACGGACTGGGATTACATCACAATGGAGGGGTCAGGGGCCATCATTCAGCTGCACCGGGAGAAAACTGCGTCACGAGGAATGCACATCTTACCCCTAATCTGCCTCATTTTTTTCCCCCCTTTACCCGAGATAATATCAAACACTTGCCTGAGCACAGAAAATCAATATGCCTCAGCTAAGTTCAAAACCAAAGCTACTCATTAAAAAGAGAGGGAGCAAACACATTGTTCAGAGTATTGGTCCAACCGTGGCGAGTTAAGCTGCAGGGATTGTTATCACTGTTAAGCAAATAGATCCACAGAGAGAGATATAGAAAGGAGAGAAATAATAAGATTTACTCCCAATGCTATTAGCAGACTGTATCTTCTTGTAGACTGATGGGGGGAGCTACCCCCTCGGAGCTACCGAATGCCCACCTCAGCACACAGGGAATTAGCTGACTGTTGATATGGAGGAGGTTGAATTGTAAAGCAGAATAAAGCTGTGCTCCCTGACTGTCCTCTAAACACCTAGCTCACAGTGTGACTGAGAGTTATTGCCTCCAATGCTGGAGGAATTGAACATGATGCACTGAAAGTCTAGAAGAACCATTCGCCAGAGTTGAATTAATGACACAGATATTGCGTTACATTTATGAAATAAACAACAACAATCTGTTCCAAAATGGCAGATTTGGTGAGACATCAACCCTGATCCAATGCTGCCATAGCAGCAGCACAGAGCACACAAGCAGCAGTCCAGTTAGTGTGCAACAGAGAAATCCAGCATCATCTTTAGATTTGATTGAGTCCTTTCTTATTCAGTGTAAAAAGGAACAAAAAAACCCACCATGGAAACATATATTTTTTTCCACCTTAAAAGTCATCAAGAAGATGACAACTTTTTGTGCGGTCAACAATCTTACTGGAACAAAGATAATGGACCCCTAAACAGATTATGAATTTGACTTTTTTTGGTATTTTTTTTATCTGCCACTTTTAAAATCAATGCACTAAATTAAGGAATTACATCCAGCATTTTAGATGCACTAAAAATGGTAATTTAATGTTCAATATATTTTCACAAATTCAAATTGAAGGGTAGCCTACTTTACAAAAAGACGGTTTTAGTGTCTCAATTTACAAGCAGCACCTGAATGAACTCACAGCAAAGATATGTTGTCACACCGGTGACTTAAGCAAAGCAGGAGGATTTTACAATTATTCTGTTTCTCCGTCATCTACTATTCTGGCAGCAGACAAGGTGTCTGGAAAAATAGAAGCTACAGGTAGGCTACCGTCCTCGAGCTGCGTGCTACCGGTTGTGGGGATGGAGAATCAATGTAACTGTCTAAGGCCAATAGTATTGCTTTATAGCGACTTTCACACATGTTAGTCTATCAAATCATACTCTTACCACAGAGACGATTCTACAGTCTGTTGGAGCCCCTCGAACCATCGTGCATCACCGTTATAAATTAATCCGTCAAAGGAAGTGGAAGTGGGCAGCAAAGGCGGCTAGTTCACCGGAAGTGAACAAGCCGCCTTTGCTGGTGTTCGCCATTGAATGGGAGCTGTCATAAGAAGTGTACCTTTTCTACGTTTACCTGCACTTTTTATGCACCATTACCTTTGACAATGATTTCTAGGAAGTCGAGATGATCCGGTGAAATTCCCGGCTGCTCTTACTGAATATGACTTTGTATTTTGCGTTTTTCCTGTCCGCAAAATTGATGGATAGCCATGATGATTTTATTAGCCACTACCAACAATTTGCATGCATTTTTGTCAGGTGCTAATTTCAGACCCCTATGTAAGGGCCCATCCACACGGAGACCGGTTTTTCTGTAACCCACAACTTTTGTATCTTTTAGGCCAACCATCCACACGGAGGCAAGGTTTTGTGAGCCTGAAAACGGTATCTTCAGTGGATAGCTCTGAAAAGGCCCCCCTTTCTTTGTGGTTTTGTTGGCGAAGCGGCACACTTTGTTAAATGATAATGTCTTCTCCCCACCTCTCGACCCTATAGCCTTCGACCTGTAACCCCACGGCGTCACAACAACGACAACAGTGTCTTGTTGAGGACAGTAACTGCAGAGCGATACGTGCTTTCACATCAGAGTCTCCAAAACACCACAAAAGTCTCCAGTAACACCAGAAACAGTCCCTAGATTTGTCTGCTTTTAACAAAAAAGTCACCAAAAGGATTTGGAAAATCGTATCGAAAATAGTGAGAAAGTCGCCGGTATTTGTTTAGACGAATCCGCTGTTTGTGTGTTTCACCATGGCATCTCCCTCCAGTATGGATGCACTTCAATGGGAGCTGTCATAATAAGTGTATCATTTCTACTTTTACCTGTACTTTTTATGCAGCATTACTATATCTAGCAAGTCGGGAAGAACCTGTGCAATTCTTTGCTGCTCCAACAGCAGTGGGAAACGTTGTAAAACTGAATGTGAACTGAATGTGAACTACACAAACCTTTACAGGTATATCTAATCGTTATCCGATCCAATACCCGGATCGTATATCGACTTAGATATTGACTAATTAGGAAGAATGAGGCCGATCCAGCATTCTTATCTAGTCATTTCTTTTTTATTAATATCATACACATCAAGTTAATTAAGTCATTGTTTGTTGGGTTTCATCCAGCTGCTATATTGTCTATTACATTTTAAAATACAGTATATGTTTGCAGTGCACTTTACATGGAAGAGTTATATATTTATTATTGTTGCTAATGTAAACTTTGTTATGTGTTAATAATTAATATTAAGTACATTTATAGCTGTGTTAATTAGTTACCTTTTTTTTTACAAGGCTAACAGTAGTATCGTATCGGCCATCGGTCATAGGCCAATATGCTCAGCCCATGTATCGGTATCGGATTCGATCAGAAAAAACTGGATCGGTGCATCTCTATTAACTGAGGGGACAGCTCCAATTAAATTGCCCGTATACTGGAGGGAGATGCCACCGCAGCAGTGGCGGCTTGTTCACTTCTGGTACTTCGCCAGATTCTTCTGTATGGCATCTCCCTGTTTTTTCTTCTATGTTGTTGGTGTATTTCTGTGGCAGAGTTACAGCATCACATATAGGCCTGGCATGTATTCTACAGCGTTTTGAGTTGGTTTTCATGGTTTCGTGTGGACACAGATATTTCTTGAGCTGAGGCTTTGTGGACGGAAAACTTTTAAAGAACGGGGGTTGTTCTGTTTTTCGTGTGGACAAGGCCTCAGTTATGAACTGAAATGTAAATATTCCGTAGCCATAGATCAGGTATAATGGAAGGGTGTTAGAGATGCTCATTGTTCCTTCACCAAAACACTCAACTTAGCCTACTAGCACTTTCTTGCAGAAGTAGGTGTAAAGTTGTAAAAAAAAAGAAGAAGGACAAGGGACTTTATTCTGTATGGCTTAATTTGCTATATGGGGATGAAATGTTTCATTTGTTTTCGGTGATTTAGATCCCACAATGTTACATTTGACAATGATGTATTGATCGTAACGCATGTATAACCTTTAACACTTTACCCATTTCCATTACCCATGTGGCAAAATGTATCATATAAATGTGTGTAACCTTTGCCTTGCATGGGTTAGGATATGGGTCACAGGTTTGTAGCAGCAGAGTGGATGAGTTTCTCTGTATTGCGTGTCCAAGACTCTACAGTAGATCCTTATAGTGGATTGGAGTGTGCTGTGCTTTTTGCCTTCCAAGAATCTGCTCCCTCCCATTGCGGTTTGCTCATTGACATTTCCAGATGTGAGCAGTTCACAAAGGCTGTGACGGAGGAGAGAGGATGACATTTTGTGTCTCTGCGAGTGCTTTACAATGGCTGAGAAGCACTGACATTTGTGAAAGTGCCGCAAGGAGCACGCCTTAGATTTTCTATTATGAGAAAGAGGGGAAAATTACACATTACATGCTTATATCTGTTGAAGTAATCTGTGCTCACAGGATGTCAGATAAAAATGAAACCAAAAACGATGAGTGGCTGGGAAAAAGAAAAAAAAAAGTATGAGAAGAAGCTAACAGAAATAGAAGTTAGAGATGAATAAAAGACACATGATAGAATAAATACAACAACCTAGATGCAATTCTCAAGTGACTCACTGTGTGAAAGCGTCTTCAGTCTTTTCCTTCTAAACCTCCCTCAACTGCTGCAGACTGCTCCCTGAAGTATAGAAAGCCTTCTGCTGTTGATCTTGTATGAAAAAGGTACAAACTGTTCTGCACAAACAGACCATTGAATAATAATGACAACGCTCTGGGAAACAAATTCACAAGTGCCTGTACACGATTTGCACAGGCTCACAGAGATAGAACACAGACTGAGCAAGGACAGCTGGAGTATAAATCAGATTATTCCACAATTAAACTCCACAATTAAAAACGTACAATGAACTATTTAGAAAAGGATTAAATGCATATTAACTCCATCATCGAAAATTCTAGAAACTATAAATATGCAAACTGATAATGCCCCTCTCCAACCTGGCATGGGACGTCTTGTACAAAGCATCAGGACATAAACACTTTTAATTTTGTCCTGTATGTAATGTGTCATAAATAATACAAGACAACTCATTGTGTGTCGAGATATTCTTATGACCAGAGCTGGATTAACCCCCTGCTGGGAAATGATAAGTTGTAGGCACCAATTGAACTCCAAATTCAGGGTTTTTCCCGGGTTATTAGAGGGCTTAGGCGCAAATGACATCATACCCTAATTTGAATACTGGTGACGTCATCCTGCAATTATTATTATAAAGCTAAGTGGTTGTCTGGTGCAGACTCTCTTCTAGCGATCCCCTATTCTAAAGCAAAACTTGGAAAAGCAGCTTGTCACTGAAATGATAATAGCTAGTCCGGTTAAGTTGTGCTGGCTTAAGTTGTCCCTAGCTTCAGCAGGTAACTATAGCAAGCAAGACAAGTTAAGCTTTGATGTGGCTTGGAGTACTAGCTTTCATTTTCCAATAAATAAACTGCAAAAAACACTGCACTGCTACTTTCACAGCTATAACCTTATGCCTTAAACACACAAAGCAGTGGCAAAGTGTGTCCGGCAGCAAGCCACAATGCAATGTCTATAAAAACCTGCAGTGGCAGCCCGCCGTTGTCTGCAGTAAAGTGTGGCCAAAATGAAAGTTCTGGATAGTTTAACTGTAAACAGTGAAGTGCGGCCAGTTAGTATTTATTATTTATTAACCTTTATTTATACAGGTAAAATCTCGTTGAGACCCAGGGTCTCATTTGCAAGAGAGACCTGTTCAGGTAGGCAGCAGCAAAACACAAAGTTACAACATACAAGAGACACAACACAGCACACAAACAGTAAAATAATACAGTACAGACTGCAAAGGGCAAAGAACAAGTTAAGTACAAGTTAAGTTATGTACAAGTGCAGACCCCCAAAGACTGTCTCAACAGCCTTCCTACAAGCAGTTTGAAGTCCCCTAAAGAAATAAAGCTGGACAGCTTCAGCCTCTGCTGGAGTTTGTTCCAGGTTGCAGGCGCAGCGTAGGAAAATACCTTCTTGCCAAGTTCAGTACGGACTGATGGGATGGTAAACAAGATGAAGTCCAGGGACCGGAGACTGCGATCAGACTGTTTCTGTACCAGATACATTGACAAATAAGATGGGAGCAGTCCGATGCATATGCAGTATGCAGCCAAGTAGTCCGGTGACACCTGTGACATGTTGACCTATGTTTACAAAGAACTTATTCCTGCTTAGAAACTCGTACACCTCTCAGCCACAAAAAAACTTAATTACAAGGAGTGGCTTGGCAGCTGCTTGATGTGTTTTCAGATGTTAATTACTGTACTCACCGACACACACACCTCCTTCTTTCTCTCTCTCTCTCTCTCTCTCTTTCTCTCTGCATCTCGCTATTGTTGGTGTCAGCGGATGCTTATACTGCTGATCTCATAGGAAATGAAATGAAGCACTCCACTCTTGTGTTATCGAAGCTGCATGAGTGGGCTGCAGTTGCTCACTGTTTGCGGCGGGCAAAAACTCTTTGACAACCCCCTAAAACTAGAGCTAAGCCTGCGCAGACCCGCCTCTGTGGCCCAAAGCTGCTTCAGCTATTTGGTGCACTGTGATGCGGGCATCCTGTCAGATCAGTGTCACGTTCATGGAGTTTCACTGTTAGGTGCTATTTGCTGTGATTTAATGCAACATGTGTTTAAGAAATTGCCCCATGTATGCAAAATATTAACTATAATAATAATCAGACTCAGCTCATTTCTGGGAACTTCCCTGGAGCCGTTAGAAGTGGTGGTGGACAGGGAAGGAGGCTGAAAAACTGTAGTACATCATGGAAAACCCCTCACATCCTCCTGGTAAACACTCACTTTGGACACATACACATGTCATCTTCTTTAAATGACCTGACCCATAACTGCACTACTATATGATTTGCATTTAGTTGTATTACCACTTCACACATTTATGTATAGTAAGAATGTTCCTAAAATATATGTATTAACTAAAAGCAGGCCTTGGTGGAAGCAAAGAGACTTTGGCCCCAATGTGGGTGCCCCCAGCCAATAACAGTGTGCTGGGTGAGCAGCCCTCGGATTCCCAACTCCCCCTTTGTCACGCCCCTCCCCCTCAGCGTATCATCTGGCACCTTCCAGCAATGTTGTGCGCTGTATTTTTGTGCTTTGAACGTCACCGCTGTTAAACAAGAGGAAATACTGTTTGCTGTTGAGATCTTTCACTCACAGCTCTGGCGGAGCTTTTCTGGCATCCCTATGGAGTTTAGGGGCATTGAACCTGAGTGGTCAATGTTCAAAGCGTCCATTGCTGAAACTGCGGTGGTGAGCTGTGGTCTCAAGGTACCTCGAGTGCCTGAAGAAGGAGTCCTTACGGAACATGTTATCCCAAAGGTGGTTGCAAGGTACCAACAGGCTTGAAGGGCTGCATCCTCTGCTGTGTTAGGTCGCAGGTACAGGCGGCTGAAATGGGTTTTCTCCAGGGGTGGCTGGCGTCTCCCTTAGAGATAGGGTGAGAAGCTCAGGCATCTGTGAGATTTCCTTTGCGTTTAAAGGAGCTAGTTGAGATGTTGAGGTGTTACAGGCATGTACAGCTGGGAGGAGGCCTCAGGTAAGACCCAGGACAGAGTGGAGTGATTATATCTTCACACTTGCCTGGGAACGCCTCAGGAGCCCAGTTGAAGCTGGTTAATATGGCACAAGAAAGGGAAGTTTGGGGTCCCCTGCTAGAGCTGCTGCCCCTGCAAAGATGAGTGAGTAAGTGAATTTAAATCTCAACTAGTTTAAATTTATTTGATATCAGGAATTCCCTTTTCACTAGTAAGAATAACAATTACAGATATCTAAAACATGAAAAAGGAAAGAAAATTGCAACTGGTGGAAATGTAATTTCCCATATCAGAAGAAGAAGAAGAAGAAGAAGAATTACTTTATTAATCCCACACGGGGAAATTGGATATGATATGAACAATTGCATTTCCACTATATCATCATATCATTTTGGATATGTAGGTGTCATCATCAAAGTGTCACAAAGCCATTGCTCAACTTTTAAATTACGATATTCATTTTGGATATGTTGCCCGAATGACCATATTAATTTTGATATCTAAAATCCATTTGACAGGTTCTCAAAGGAATTATAGATACCTTATAATATAATTGTTACCAGTACAAATATAATTTTCACTAGTTACAATTGTATTTCAGATATATTAAATTAATATAACTAAATTGTTGATATCAAGAATTTATATTTTACAACGTATTCTCGTTATCAGGTCATAGGAAATCATACGAAAAGTTATGAAATTCAGAAATGAAAAAAGACGCTGAAGGAAGTCGGCTGCTAAAAGCCGTCGGCAGATCAGAAGTGGTCAGCGACAACAACGGACTAAAAAACGTTATGTGACTGATTTTAGCCAACAAAAGATGACGGTTAGGGTTACGCATGAAAACTACTTGGTTAGGATTAGAAAAAGGAAGTTGGCTGCTAAAAGAACGGCCACCAAATGGGGATGCAACCCCACTCTCCCGGGTGAAAGTCCTGTGTTTTAGATCGCTGACTTGTACTACGTCATACGCTATAAAAACATTGCATACACACGCAATAAATATGTGAAACACACACAAATCACTGCGCATTACTTTTTGTTGTTATATGTACGAATACCATCCTGCATTTTGACTCTTGGGAAATTAATAGTAGATATTTTTTTACTTAGAATTGCTTCTAGTCAAAACACATAATTGGGTATATTTGCTTGAAATTCTAGAAAGTCAAAAAACAATTGTTGATATCTGCAATTGCTATAATGGCTGGTGATTAAATGTTAAAAGGGCTTGCCATAAATCAAGTTTTTTCAGCTGTTTTGAGTGAAAAGTCTCCAGTCATAGCCTTTTATACCCTTGTTTGGCAGCATCCCACCTCCATCTCCTTGCATTCTGCTTGCCTTTGTAGTTTTGATGCAATAAATCATACAAGTGAGAATAACAGTGCACACCTTTGGACAGTTTCTCCCTGAAGGCATTCACAGTGTGGCACTTAGTGAGGGCCAAAAGTGACAGAAGTAGTTGTTGAAGAATATAAGAAAAGAAGCCTGAGAGAGACGTTCAAACCATTTGTACTTTCTCACCTTTGCATACCTGGTCAATTGCTGCACAAATTGATTTTGACTGTTGATTTTTCAGTTTCCTTAAGTTACAAAAACAGCGGATGCAGCCCTTTCTGAATCCACTTTCAGAAAGGGGTTGCAGAAGCTGTTAGATGATCTCCCAAGCATTGTTTGAAACATGCTGAAGTCTTAAGTGTCCCAAAGAGTGAAATAAAGCTTGTTGGGTGGGGCCCTTCTACGGGATGGCCTCGGTTCACCCACTCTGACCCCAGTCCCAGTAAGAGACCCACAGGATTACTGATGATCAATTTTGGCCCAGATTACTGTCTGTAAGAGGTTGTAGCAGGTTCCGTTTGTAACAACCATGTCATGCTAGCTTATTGGGAAGGGGGCTAAATAACACTCCCACTAGGCTACATTTTGGCAAGGGAAAAACTGCCGCGGCCATTTTCAAAGGGGTCTTTTGACCTTTCACCTCAAGATATTGTTAAAAAAACAAAGGAACTAACAGCCAGCATATGGTCCAATTAGCTTCCTCTGGATGAATATGTAAACAGTGATGCTAAAATCTGTTGAAATGAAATTATGAGCAGGAACAAACCAAACTCCATAGAGCAGATATTCAGGTACAAAAGTACTGAAAGCTCACAAATTTATGGACTTTAAAAAAGTAAATGAATATAATGGGATATTTTCCCTGCTCTGCTGCTGCTGGTTGCAAAGTCTTATTATATCTCATGAATATCACTGCTCCTTCTTCCTTATTGTTCCCCACATCAGTGTGCATTCATACATCACCCATTGCCTTTGCATGTTTTTTTTTTTCTTCATTGCCTCCATCTGGCCTCTTCCTGCCCTCCAACGTCCCCCCCTCCCCCCAACCTTGTCTACTGCAGCAGAGCCTCAGCTGTGATAAAGATGGAACATGGTCTCGGAGCTCGTCATGCTACGCTTCCCGTTCTGCAGTGCTGATATTCTGACACTGATCGCCATCAAACTGTCAACAACAGACAGGGAGTGAGAGAGGAGGGTGGGTGGAGGAGCCGGGGGACGCAAACGTATTTTTCCTCATAAATAATTTTCACTCAACAGAAAAGATGAGCTGAAGCAGGATTTATTATTAATTTCTGTCTTTTTTTTGAGAGAGAGAAAATTGAGATGGATGATGCCTGGTGTTTGCTGGGGCCTGCCAGAGAGACGTGGGAAAGGCCAGCCTATAGCCTTGCAGGGCCCTGAGTTAAGTCATAGCCCAGTGAGGCGGGATTAGATAAGGCCTTTATTCACTTCATGGATAAGGATTAGGCTGACATGTTGTTCATGAACTCACTCAAGGGGTTCAGAGAAGTAACAGAAGTCATCTTTGCATCTCACCCCGTCCAGGCAGTAAACCAATCACAGTAAATAGAAGGTGCTCATATGTCCTTTGCTGTCTCTTTGAATTCAGAAGGGATTTGTTGACTGTGAAGTATTGATATAGATGCAAGTTGTGGCACAGTGGCCAGTTGTAGCATTTATGCAGGAACAAATGTATTATCTTTCATAGTCAGATTTGCTAAGCTATGGAAAATTGCTCTTGTGATGAAAATCAATTCGAATCAGGAACTCTGATATTTATATCCACATTCTATGTAAATCTATGTCTTTGAACTGCTGATCCTCAGTCAGTCTGTTATCTCAACATGGCCTTTTACCAACTTAAGCAGAAGGAGCAGGAGTGCAAAATGAATTCCTTCATGCAATCAATTGACTGGTTTACTCAGCACCTTTTCAATGGGTCATACAGCCTTCATCTACAGCACAAACATGCTTTTCAAGAATGTGTCATTTTAACTGTCCCTTCCATTAGGAATAAGAATCATTTGGTCTGTTGGTTTGTCCAACTTTGTTTGGCACAAAGAAAGAAAGAAATATTGGTAACTACTGGCCATATTGCACTGATATTTGCTGCAATGAAGTTTACTGACCATATTCATCCCTCCAGTAGATCACATCTTTCTGTTAATTATAGGGGATTGACGAGACCCTCAGTTCACAAGACGACACACGATATTAAATTTACAAGAAAGAGACGAGATTTTAACACTATTTTTAACTTTCAATATTTTCTTTATTTAGATTTCAGCGGAGAGCTGCGGTAGTGCTGAAAGTATCTTTGCATAGTGCTACATATGTAACATATGTTTAAATAGAATGCATCTTATTGACATTTCTTTTGTCTTGTTTTTTATTCATAGTTTGTATTAAAGTCATCCAAAAGTAATGGATAGTAATGCAGTTCTTTCACTCTCACCCATCTTCAACGGCATATCCAGGGTTGGTCGCAAGCGCAGCAGCTCCAGCATAGGACCCCAAACTTATGTAAGAAGTTACGGTACTTTAACATTTTGTAACATTTGGATTAGTTTACTGACTACATTTTTAAACAGGTAATTATTAATTGTATTAAAATACAATTGATAGATAGGACTTCAGCAGCAGATGTGTTTTTTTGTGTTTTCCTGCAAGACCTGCTGTGATTCATTCTGTCGACTGTACCACATACTGTGTTGTACTTTCTTGTATTACATAAAATGCTCCTGAAAAGGAAGTGCACATTTCTGCTAATGCCAATATCCCCCTGCCAAGCTCTGACTGTTATTTAGGGTTGTAATGATTACACTGACTTAAATGCTACTACCAGTGTCATAATGAATCATGTATAACTTCTGAGGGGGGTTCAGTCAATTGGGGAGTATGTGGAGGGAAAAGGGTTTGATGCATGGCCTGATTAAAACATGGCTCTGTGCTTACAGGACATGTCCATACAGACAGAACAGGTGCAGACGTTTATTTGTGCTACGGCATTATCAATGCTTTAACAGATAAAGGAGTCTTTTAAACACAAATATTGTCAACCTCACATTCTAGAACTTGATAATTCTGTGAAGTCTTATTTTAAGATTAAGATAGACATTCATTTTCAGGTTTATGTAAATTCATCGATGTTATCATCAAGCCAAAAGAATAAAGTGAAACACAAATGTGATGAAACAACAAAGCAAACCTGAAGATATGAAAGTCATACGTCTCAATTTAGGCCACCTGTTTTCAAGAGAATTACTTTTTCACCATAACATAATAGTTAAAAAAAAGTCTGACAACACATCAAAAACCGCTTTACATCAAGGCAGCACAGTAACGTCAGAGAAAATGCTTTCCAACCTCTTTTGTTGGATGTTGATATGGGTATATGCATATAATGTGTAATCTTTTCTGGATGAGTACAGTAGTAGTAGATCTAAAAGTAAGGCACATTTAAACATGTGTTTGGGGGGTGATTACTGCATGACGACATGCTGACACATATCTGATTCACCTCACAGATGAATGTGTCCACACACTTTCCCTTTGTGCAGTTCCCATTTGGGGCGTGCCTGTGTGGTTGTAGTAAATCAAAGGAGATATTTTTTTGTGCCCTGCTCACAGCATTTGAGCAAACTTTGTGAGTGCCGGCTTTAGCAGAAATGTATAAAACATCAAAAGTCCTGTAAAAAAAAAAAAAAATCCTGCTAATTCGATGCTAATGTTCTGTACAACATTTTCGTGATGGTTGTCAGACATTGTAGGAGTAGTGAAAAAAATATTTTGAAACAATTAAAAATCTAAATGTAGATTGTTGTGTTTTATATGGATATCTCCGTATTTATCCACAGAGTCCAGGACAAGACTAACGGTTCAAAAGTCACAGGCCATTACATTATAAAAGAAAAAATATACAAAAGAAACTCATTCAAGATCAAAACTTCAATGAATGGAATAGATACTCCCATTCATGAAATAACCAACCTTCGATTTGATTGGTCATGATCACCATTTGCCGATGAAAGCTACGAGAAGTTGCCGAAATCTCTGAAAAAAAGATTTCATGCAGGAGTATGTATATACTTTTACCCAGGAGGGCTGAGTTCGCTTCCCATGTGAAACCCAAAGTCAACGGTGACATTTCATTCAACTTTCTTACACAACGTTCTTTAGTATTTTAACCCAAATCATGATCCTTTCCTAAACCTAACCATGTAATTTTGTTGCCTAACCAAGTAATGTTAATTTTGGTCGACTTCACAATGGGAATCCCAGACCGTTAAAAAGTGTACGTACTGGTAGGTGTAGCAGGCACCTTCTAACCCGTAACAATAAGGCTGATGACACTGAGACGCCCGGCCCTGATTAGATTATTGCTTAAGTACTCTCTCTGATCAATCATGGAGGCAATGTTTTGATCTATACGTTTCATTTTCAGAGAGTTCTCTGTCCGTTGGAATTGTTATGCTTAAACAAATCCTTGGGATAAGTAAAGAAGGTGGCAACAGCTGCAAGTGCTGTGGTCACTGTGTGTCCTCTGTCATTTGATCAGATTGATGAAGTGCTGATGGATTTCTCTCTTGACTGATCAGAGCTCTCTGGGTCCGGGAGTAGGCTTCTAAAGGACTGTTACCATAGGAGACACACACACACACACACACACACACACACACAGTTACTGTGCATGTGTAACTGACTGTTAAGCTTTTTAAGTGCTTTTTTCAGGTGCCAAGAAAAAGAAAGCATACCGTTGCATTTGTTTATGAATTTGTCTTAAGGCTTGATATTCATCTACATTACAACAATGACCAATCACAATCTGATTTATTTAATAACACTCATCTTATTGTACTTGTTCATATTGAAAAAAATCACAAAAACATTCAAATTTGTTGGAAAAACTAAGTGTAACTCTAGGCTAATCTTCTCAACAAACACCGATTTAAATTGATAATTTGTAAATCCGATCAATTTAATGAGTTCTTGTGTGTGGATTAAAACTCTTGAAGTTTTGATATTCACAAAACGCCTCAGCTGATATGAACCATGCCTTGAAAGAAGGACCTCTCAGAAGACCTTAGATCAAGAATAACTGATTTATATAAAAGTGAAAAAACTTTAAATATTCATCCAACCACAGTCAAACATGTTGACTTTAAATGGCCGCCCAACAAAGGTGAATGCAAGGGCAAAACAAAGAATCGTATAGGCCTAAAGGAGTCATTTGAACAGGAGAACATCTTTCTTTATAAGTCCACCATACACAGACCTTGATTAGACATGGTATCCATGGCAGTACATCATGGAGGAAGCCATTGCTCTTCAAAAGTGCAAAGAACAATGACACTTTGCTACCTCAGGGCTTGGGAAATCATTGAAGGGAGGATGAATTTGAAGGTTTACCAAGAACAGGACAATTACCCGAAACACTGAAGCAAATCTCCAAACAATGGTTTCACAAAAAGAAAGGTGTAAAATGCAGCTACAAGAAGTATTTGATTGAGGTCATGACCAGATATTTCATCCAATGATAAACTTACTTTTTCCAACAGCACTGTGACTGTTCATTGGGTGTGTTCAATAAATATGCAAACAATTATAATTGTTTCTGTGAATGTAATGATGAGTATGGGCAAATAAAGCAGAGAATCAGGTAATTCCAAAGGGTTAACTGTTTTTCCGGGCACTGTGTCATACTGAAATGTATGTAGATAACAGGGTTTGGTAAAATGTTACAATAATTAACTTATTTTTTATCTTTCACCGCCTATGTTTCTCCTATTTGAGAGACTAAATATGAAAAAGAAGCTCACAAATAGGTTGAGAATAGAATTTCTAAAGAGGGGGTTGGATAGAATAATTTGGGATTTTTAAAACAAATCCCAATACTAACCTTTGACAAAGCCTACTGAAGTTGAGAACAAGCACAATGTCCTCACATTGGATCATTTTCTCACTCTTTCTTTCTATCCTCATCTCTCTTATTCTGCTTCATTTCCATATCTCCGTGTCCATGCAGATGAGCAACTTTCTCATTAGACGCCATGGGTATTCATATTCAAACTTGGTTTATTAGACACCTCTCAACGATTCACCTCTCTGCAGTTATTCATCTACCCTTTTGCAGGCCAGATTCCTTTCAATGGAACCACAGAGATTCTCAGCAGGAAAACAGCGCTTCTCGTGTGTGAACGGACCCATTCCAAATGCTCAGCTTTCCAATTATAGTACATCCCACTTAACTGATGCTTATTAATTCTTTCAAACTCATTATGGCACGCAAAATAGGGCTCTCCCATGAGATGAATACTAATGAAAGTAGAAACTTTTGACAGTGCTGCTGCTGTCAGAGGTTTCTCTGCTTAGATGTTTGCTTTAAGCTCCAGCCCACAGACAAAATAAATGCTCCAGGAAAAAGAGCATTTCTAAAGAGTCTACTGGTGAAATCACTGTAAGGGAGCATTGATCAAAAATCAGCGTGTCCTGTGGTAATCGCTTGTGACATGAGGGACCTGCAATACTTGTGCAAGGGTGTGTATGGATTACGTCTAGACTTCAAGAGGGTCCTACAGTAGAGTGCTTGTAGTTGGAGTAAATAAAGCTGCCTCTGACTGACACTGAGCCAGCAGGGCCAAGCCATAGGCTAACCCAAACAAAACACTTCAATCTCTCACTGTTGCTCTCCACTGCTCCCAAGGGCTTGATTGATTGATTCGCTGGCCAATCAGGGAACATTGATCTCAGACTCTAACCCCCCCATCTCCCAACTCCCCAGGCCTCCTCTCTGTCCATTCATCTGTTTGGCTGTCAGAAGTATTCACTGGAGCACTGTAGCTGTGGAGACCCTGCACTTTTAAACACACATCGGTGGATTTCTGAATTAAATGCTTTACAGTGCCTCATATTGTTATAGAATACTCCCCAGCTCCAGATGCTTTTGCTTTCATGGGGCTCATGGGTCATTTATATATGGTGTCAGGATATCAAAAGCTTGCTCAGGTACGTTCTTGGGCATATGTGGTTATTACCTTTTTATATTTATTGCATAGACAATTGTGGCAGTTGGAACACCCAGAGCTTGGACGGACATTTAACCCTTCTCGCTGGATCAGTAAGTGAGCAACTAACTAACTAACTTTAGAAATTAGAGTTTTTCTAATAAAGACAGGTCAAACATAAAAACCTCTGTACATAAAAACTAGAGCTTCAACGATTACTTGATGAATCAATAAGCTGTTAACTATGACAGTAATCAACAACTATTTTAACAATCGATTCAAGGTTTTGAGTCATTTTTTGAGAAAAAAATGTCTAAATTCTCTGATTTCAGCTAGTTAAATATGAATGTTTTCTGGTTTCTTTCTCCCTTAATTACACTAATCGATTAATTGACAGATTAATAGACAATGAAAATAAGTTGCAGCCCTAATGAAAACCCAAAGACAGCAGTGTAGTAGATCTAATAAATTTTGAACTAGATTGACATAAAAAAGAATGTGTAGTATTTAATTCTCCATATCGTATTTCCATGAATCCCAAATTAAATGGCAAATTCAGGTGTCCTGTTATTATTTCTGACTTTCATAGTGCAACCAATCCAGGGTTGTTTGGCAATTGAAGCAGCAGTTGCATCACACTTTAATATATCATAGCCTATTAAGGCCCCTACATATGATACGTGGTAAAAACGCTTTCCACTGGCCGTTCCATTCATTTCCTATGGAAAGGGTTCCAAGGTAGTGGCGCACACTGCTCAGATTTGCCTCTCTACCTCTGCGCTCGAAGTTCAAATCAGTTGAACTTTGACCTTGTTGCCGCTGACCTTTCAAAAGCGCAACCAAAGAGATAGAAGCTTTAAGCGTGATGTTTACGTTTCCTAGGCAACCAGAGAGAGATATCTACACGGTTAGAAAGATGGTAGAAAATCTTATTGTGTGACCGAGTTTTCCGAACTATTTAACGTTACATTAAAGTTATATCATGATCTCAGAAGAAAACGTAATGCTTGGAGGTTTATAAGCAGTCACATCAGGTTTGTGAATAGGCAGTTTTCGAGCTAACGGTTGTTATTATAGTAACGTTGATTTAGCTGTTTACTGGGTCTCTGCGCCCATCCTTGTGGTGCTGAAGCTTATCATGTGAAGGCCCCTTTAGAGTTATTGAACATAGGGCATGACCTCTTCAAAATCTGTAAACATCACTTACTCCAACCCAGCATGGCTTTCATTTGAAAGATGCACCACTCAGAAAAGTAACAGAGTGCTAATAAATGTCAATCGCTGGATCAATAAGAGAGTGGTGCATCTTCCAGGGGAACATCTTTCAGTTAACTGAAGGGAGAGTATTTGCTGAAAGAGTGGAGTGTATTTATTACAAAAAGAGAAAGTAATGAGGACAAGTATTCCTTTTACCTAGGGATGCTCGATATTGGCTTTTCTGCCGATATCCGATATTCCGATATTGTCCAACCCTTAATTTCCGATACCGATATCACCCGATACCGATATATGCAGCCTTTTTACACCAAAATTCATCACATATCACCTATTATGGAATTAACACATTATGCCTAATTCTATTGTGATGCCCCACTGGATGCATACATAGATGCAACACGGCTTTTCAAATGTAAACACAGTCTGTACAAAATAAGTAAATATAAATAAATAAAAAAGTGCCATTCATTTAATTGTTTGTGTTTTTAGAGAGAATATTTTGCCTCAAACACACTACAGACAACATCACAACAAGGAAGATGCATAGCTTCAGTCCAGAGTAGTAAACAAACTTAGTTTTCTTTTCCCAGACTGAGTAACTTGACAAATAATACAATCAATAAATCAGCAGTCAAGCTCAACATGCTAACCTGTATTGGATCTAACGGATACAGCACCAGAAATTAGCTTCTCGACGTGACTGTAAACAACGCTGTAAAGTTCAGGTCAGCACTGGTCTGAGAAATACTTGCGACTGGGCGTTATACAGACATAACGGGGCTCCAGGAACTCCACACGTTTGGTGAATCCGGCATCTTGAACGATAGAAAGAGTTTGTTTCTCGGTGTCGGCTGTTGCTTCTTTTCATCACTTTGCTGCACAGATGTAGCGTTTAACTCCGCATGCTTCTTCTTGAGGTGGGTGATCAAATGTGATGTATTAAAGGAAGACGCCTTGCTTCCTCCTCTCATAACTAACGCCTTGCAGTCATTGCAAAGCGCACATTCACTGTTAGTAGGTGACACTTGGAAATACTTCCAAACCACGGACATCTCATGCACCGGGAGAGCTGAAGCTTGTTAGCAACGGTTAGCAACCTACGAGTGAGCGTGTTGTTGTTGTTATACGTCATCAAGCACGCGCCTGTAAACGGCCGGTGATGCATTCAGGTACACTCGGAAATGCTGAAGCCTACGGCCCTTGTTGCATTCAGGTACACTCGGAAATGCTGAAGCCTACAGAACTAACATCGGTTGTAAAAACCCGATACCGATAATTCCCGATATTACATTTTTAACTCAATATCGGCCGATAATATCGGTGGGCCGATATTATCGGACATCCCTACTTTTACCTATTTTTATTTTCTCATTATTATAATTATATAGTGTTAATGTATTACATTAATAAGTAACAAGTTGTCTAAAAGAGATTACAATTTTATTAACTCTTTATCCCAGTACCATTTAAACTTGTGGACTGGGACAATGGAGGGAATATCAATTTCATCTCTGTGCATTAATTGTAGAGACTGATTTTGAATTTGGTATGGGATGCTTGTTGCACGACTGGTACCTCTTAAGTTCTATTAGGCTGTTGTGTCTTGTTAGCTGGCTTGTTAGCTACTGGTGATCATACATACAGGAATCAACTGGAGTTTTTTACAGACTAGGATAGTCGATTTTAGTAACTCACAATCTTTTACATGTTGTCTCTTCTTCAGCGTCTTGCTAATCTCCATCTAATCATGTTTATTTCTGTAACACGTTTAAAAACAACTTGGGTTGACCAATGTGCTGTACACGTCAACATGAATGGCACCACAATGGCGGAGCTGCCACTGAATAGGTCTGGTCTTCCTCACCCCTTAGCTTGATTGTAAAAACACTTAAGAGAAGCTATTCTGAGGATCTAAGAGGCACACTGTCTGCGTAGGGGCAGACAAGTGTAGAAATGTACAGTCCATGTATGGCTTTAAAAACAAATAACATAACCTTGAAAACAATCCTGTATTTGACAGGTCGCCAGTGCAGGGATGCTAGTACCTGTGTAATGCTGAATTTAACTGAAGAAAGTTTTTTGCCATCCAGCATTTAACATCCTAGAGGCAATTAAGGATGGGTTTTCAAAAGAAAAGTAAATTTGTATTTCAAATGTGCTGGTTCACTAAACTGGGAGAATAATTATAGTAATAATGATTAAGGATTTAGAAGCAGGTGTGCCGTTTGGGGAAACATTTACTGGAACATGAGGTTAAACAGGACTGGTCAAATGGAAGGTGGGTAAATAAGCAGGGAAAACTAGTTAATGCTACGACATGTTGTAAACATAGTGATGTAATAAATTACTTAAGATGATGAGTTATTAGTGATGCAATTATTTCCCCAACATATTTTCAGAAACCTGGTCAGCCCTGTTCACATGTCGATGTGTGACTGCACATTCCTCAGGAAGACAAGTGTGCAGTTAATACACCTCACTCTTGTTTCTAAACATGTAGAAACTATAGCATAAGTTGTTAACCTTTTGCACTGTATTGATGCAATACGCCTTGATATTATTTGGGGGTGATACTTTTCTGTCAAACTGATTAGAAAATGTCTATAACCTCTAAACCAATTTTATTTTGAAAAAGCCAGGCTACTTTGATTGAGATGCATCTTCCAGCTCAATAGAAGCGACGGTTAAAGCGTCTTTTCTTATTCAAACAACTGAATCTTCGTAAATCACTAATCACTTGTGTTTCTCTCTTTGACAGGGGGCATATTTGAGTCCATCGAAAGTGGCCCGTCAGGTGCTGAGGAGCTAGCCTTTAAATTTGCTTTAAACACAATCAACAGGAATAGAACCCTACTGCCAAACACCACGCTCACCTACGACATCCAAAGGATAAACATCTACGACAGCTTTGAAGCCTCCAGGAAAGGTATTTATGTGTTTGTGATTGGAAGATCTGCCTCCGGTGTTGGCATGCTCTTGGCTGCTGTGTGTGTGTGTGTGTTTGTATGTGTGAGTGAATGTGTGTGTGTGCACATATGCTATGCCATAGCTGATTTGCATTGTAAATCTATTCCCTGTTCGAGGCCTGTGCACTGCAGTGGCTTAGATTGTGACAATTATAATCAGGCGAGGGAGAAATGGCTGAGCACTTGAAATGTAAACAGAGAGAATTGATTGGTTCCAGGTAATGACTCAGCGGCAGTAATTCAAAGACCTGTTTGGCCGCCAGAGACAGCCAATAAAGTGCTATAATCTATCAGTTTTGTGTGTGCATCAGGCTGACATTTCAAGTCTCTTATCAATTACGGGCCATTATATCCTGTCCCAGTGATTTAGCCAAGTCCCTTATATCTATAAGGTAATTAGAGTGCACAGTCAAGCTAATACAAAGACGTGCAGTTGTTTGTATGTCCTCCAAATACAATTTAGTGAAAACAAGTTTGAATTGGTCACAGCTTTAGCTTCAGCGGTGTATTGTGGAAATGTAATGTAGTAGTGGTTCTATAATCAATATCAGTAAATATTATAACAGTTTATATACATTTAACATTTTAATGCACTACATGGAAACCAATATGTAGACATCTCATTTCAAAACCATGGGCATAAATATACCCATGGCATTTTTTCAGCCACAAGAACCTCTGATGTTGGCTGATTGTATTTGACTGCATTGCCAGTTCAAAACGTTCTCGTTCAATAGCTGATTGCTTTGACTCTGGTATTGCTGTTTGCAGCTTTCTATAGAACTGCTCATCCAAACAACTCGACATTCTTTGGGTCCTGGGGAACACATAGTTTGCAACAGTTAGTTATTTGGTACCAGGCTATTACAGGAAATAATCGTGTATTCTGAAAGTAACATTGCTGTTGCTTGAAATGTTTGAGTTTGCTTCATATAACTTCCCCCTCTGAATACAGTAAACATTATGTACAAAACACACTACTAACAAATATGTCCAATAGATTTACCTAACCCTTCTCTTACTTGGCTCCTCAGCAATACATCCGCCAAATGTGCAGTCGATCGGATGAATGGTAGTTGAGCAAATTGAAGGACAAACATACAGACATAGAGAGATAGTAGTAGTTTCATTATTTAGAAAAAAGCTCCCTAATTTTCCAAAACAGAAGAAAAAGAATTTCATTTCCCGCAAGGGAAATTCATTTTTTTTCACTCTGTTATTATTATTATACAGGTTACACACACACAGGCTCGAATTACACACATGCACAAAAACGACATAAATACATACAATCAATGGAGAGATGTCAGAGCGAGAGGGCTGCCAATAGCTCAGCAACCCGAGCAGTTGGGAGTTCGATGCCTTGCTCAACAGCACCTCGGCAGTGCCAAGGAGATGAACTGGCACCTCTCCAGTCACCAGTCCACGCTCCAAACACGGTCCACACAGGGACTCTAACCGGCGACCCTCCGGTTCCCAGCCAAGTCACCTATAGACTGAGCTACTGCCGCCACATTGCATTTGTTAGCAATTATTTTCAGTGATGGATTAAATCAAATTAAGTGCTGTCTTGGCACAGCAGGTACTACTAATTAGGTAAGGTCTAGGGGATCTCTAACAATAAGCCCTTCCTTATCGACATTTGGGAACCAATCAGCAGAAAAAATGACAAACCGTGACTATGCGCTCATGAATATTTCTCGTAGCAGGATGCTGTATGTTGGATTGAGTCAAAATAAATTACAGTATGCATGTTCATATTATGCAAGCGAAATTTTCCATGAGAATTAACGGGAATTTATTGGATTTAACAGGAATTTATGGGAATCAACGGTAATAAACCTGGAATTTACTAAATTGAAGGTTGGCCCTTAACAGGGATTTTAAATATAGTTGGGGATAATATATTTTAGCATAATCTTGAACAAACCAGATTTTTAAAAAAAAAACAGTTTCATACAAGTACACTTGAAAATATCTATGCTATTCCTTAATCCTTGCACATAGCACAATGCTTACTGCAGAGGTATTGCGACCATGCCCCTACATGCACTGTGCATTCCCCCATCCTTTTTGATTTACATGTTGAATGAGACTTTTCTTTAGAGGAAGTGGGGGCTCTTTTTATTTAACATTTTGAATGGGACTTTTTGTGTGTGTGTGTGTGTGTGTGTGTGTGTGTGTGGGGGGGGGGGGGGGGGGGGGGCATTCTACTGAACTTTTTAATGGGTGGGGTCGGGGGGGGGGGGGTGTTTTACTCAACATTCATATTTCTGTTGTTCAATGAAAAAATGGATTGTTCAATAAAATAATTAAAACTGTATAAAGTTCTACTTACATATGACTGTTGAAATGTAATGTTTTTTAATCGTATTTTTTCTCATGGATGTCTGCCTATGACAAAGCTAAATGTTTATATTTATGTTTGGATATGATAGAGTTTGTTCATACGCCCAATTTCCAGTTAATTCCCATAAATCTCCATAATTCCCATGGAAATATTCCAATTTAGAATATTTCTGAAATTTCCCATGGAATGTTTCTGGAAAGTTTCCGGAAATGTTCAGCCCCTATTCAAACCCTACTTACGATACATTCATTGTTGGCTTTGCATACAGGAATTGTTGACAATAATAATAATATGGAATATCATTGGACTTACAGTATACTTTAAATAAAGATTAAATAAATAATCATAATCAATGCTATTATCATACAGTATATCCTTAATGCCTGAATAGTTTCATATAGACATAATTTACATTAGACAGCAGGGTTTCCCGCAGAAAATGTGTTAGTTAAGGGGGTGGGGTGTTGTTGTTGGAATTAAAATATTTCGAAGGACAGTACAGAGACAGCGTCGATGTGACGCGACAGTCTGAAGCTTGCGTGCTATTAAGACACGGTGTAACACGGCAAATATTGGTCATAGAATTTCTTTTAATATCCATCCATCCATCCAACCTCTTGATCCTAACGGGGTCGCGGGGGCTGGAGCCGATCCCAGCTGATATCGGGTACACCCTTGACAGACACCAGTCTATCACAGGGCACATAGAGACAAACAAAGCCAAAGCCAACCATTCACACCTACTGGCAATTTAGAGTCATCAATTTACTGAACACGTGCATGTCTTTGGACTGTGTGAGGAAGCCGGAGAACCCTGAGAGAATCCATGTAAACACGGGGAGAACATGCAAACTCCCCACAGAAGGGCCCCAGCCTCAAACCAGGAACCCTCTTGTTGTGAGGTGACAGTGCTAACCACCACACCATTGTGCCACCCCACGGTTGTATATATACAATATATATACACAGTATGTATGGAAGACTTTAGTTAGGCAGCAGGCCTGTGTTGTATAGGCGGCCGCCTAAGCTTTAACCTGCTGCGGAAAACCCTGGACAGTGTGTTCTATAATTTGGTGATTATGGCACTAGTCATCAAGATCATATGCTGCATAACAGTAGAAAGCTAACAAGTCAAATATTTCTCCTCTCTAGCCTGTGACCAGCTTTCCCTGGGAGTGGCAGCCATCTTCGGTCCTTCTCACAGTTCCTCAGCCAATGCGGTCCAGTCCATTTGCAATGCCCTGGGGGTGCCACACATCCAGACCAAGTGGAAGCACCAAGTATCGGACAACAGAGATGTCTTTTACGTTAGCCTCTATCCAGACTTCTCTTCCCTTAGCCGGGCCATCCTGGACCTGGTCCATTTCTTCAAGTGGAAGACAGTCACTGTGGTTTATGATGACAGCACTGGTAAGAACACAAACACTTCCACTATTTTTACTACTGTTGTTTTATTTCAACTGTCTGCTCTTAATTTGTCCAGCAGTGGCCAGGAGGTCTTGTAACTTTTATTCCTAAACCATTTTCATATTGCATACATTTTTCCTGCCTTTATGTTCAGTAACTGACACTGCACATTGCCATATGGTACATTTCTAAGCAGTTCTGTATGCAATAATTTAGTTGATAATCAAATAAATAAAAATAAAAAAATCCTCATTAGCCACACAGCAATCCATAGATCCTTCATGGCATATATTATTATTTTTCTGCAGCTGGGTCCATATGGAGGGCGCAACATAACTAAATGCCCTTTTCCCCAGTTCAGTACAGACTCTAGGTACAGTTAGTAAGAACAAATCCTCAGAGCAGAGCTGACAGGTTCCTGTGTTTTTCCGTATGACATACTTCTGCAGGTATGAAGGACGATCACAGAGAATAGTCTTATAAATAAGGATATGCCCATGATGGAATCTGCGAGTGGACAGGGCAAACCATCCAACTCGAGCATACAAGGAGCAGTGGTGCTTGAGGGTTTTGAAACTGGTGATGAATCTCAGTGCTCCGTGGTAGACTGTGTCCAAAGACTGTAGGCATTTTGAAGATGCATTCATACATAAAACATCACTGTAGTCCAACACATACAGTGCATAAACATTGTAGCAACAAGTCTTTTTTTGGCTTCAAAAGAAAAACAAGATTTGTTTCTAAAGTAAAAACCTAATTTTATCTTTAGTTTTTTCACAAGTTGCTGGATATGAGGCTTAAAAGAAAGAGAATCCCCTGAATTCCCAGATATTTATATTGAGACACATATTCAATCACTGAGTCCTGGAGAGTGGTGATAGGAGGGAGGTCAGAGGGCTTTGACTTAGCTTTAGTGAACTGAATGAGCTTTGTCTTGTCAGCATTTAAAACTTTTACATTTTAAATTAAATTAAATTTGAATTACACAGGTTATGTTGCACAGTGTTAAAAGCAGTTTGGAGCTGACAAAGAGCCTGATTTGGGGTAGATGCAGAGCAATATATCACTGTGTCGTCAGCATAAAAGTGAAAATTGGCATTCAGAGCTTCATGATGTAAACCATTGATATAGATAGTGAATAATAGAGGTCCAAGAACTGAACCCTGAGGCACACCCTTTGATACATTAAGAGAGCTAGAAGTAATACCTTCTGCTCACACACACTGGGATCTGCCTGCTTTTAAACCAATCAGACAAACCGATGCTGCATAGTCTTTCTAACAATAAGGCATGATCCACAGTATCAAAGGCCATTGAAAGGTCAACAAAAAGGGCTGCACGGTGTTGCTTATTGTCTAAAAATCCCATACAATCATTTACTACTTTTAAAGCAGCTGTTGCAAGGTATGTTTTTTCCTAAAACCAGACTGAAATTTAGATAAAAATACAGTTTCTTAAAAAGTCCTTCAATTGTTGGTTAACAATGGACTCCAGTACCTAATTTAAAACAGACAGTTTGGAGATGGGCCTATAGTTGTTCAACACAGTGGGGTCCCCTCCTTTTAACAGTGGGAGAACAAAGGCAGATTTCCAAATAAGCAGAATTTTGTTTGTCTCCAGGGATAGATTAAAAAGATATGTCTGGGGTGATGCAATGACATCTGCGGCTAACTTTAAAAAGTAAGGCTCAAGGTTGTCTGGACCAGTCTATTTTTTAGTGTCTAAACATTTGAGTGCTTATGCACCTCTGAAGCTGTAACAGCATCAAAAGTAAATTATTGTCCCTCAAAAAAACAACAACTATCAGAGCAAGCAGAGGAGCCTTGAGTTGTGGTTTGAGAATTAAAAAGTGAGCCAGAGGCAAAAAATGCTCATTAAAACAGCCAAGCATGTCAGCCTTTTCACAAATTTGGGTAGAGTCTTTGACAATGCATGGAGGTAGCTCAATAGCATTTTATGTCCAGTTATTGATTTGATAGTTTTCCAGAATCTCAATGGATTATTTAGGTTATTTGAAGTTTCAGTCAGGAAATGATCAGCCTTGGCTTTCCCAATTGCCACTGTGCTTTCATTACACAGCTGCCTTAAGAGCAACCAGTCTGATCCAAGACCAGTACTCCTGGCTTAAGACCATGCTACATTGCGTTCATGAAGTAAAATGGATAATTCTGATGTGAACCATGCATTATCCCTGCCCTTTATTCTACACTTCCATAAAGGAGCGTGCTTGTTAACAATTTCAATAAACCATCATAAAAGAATTTCCAGGCATTTTCAACATCAGAGAGAAACAGGTCATGAAAAAATGCTTGCTCCACAAAATGTTTCATGTCTCGCTTTATGATGACACGCGGTTCAGTTTTAGGAACTTTTGTATTTCTTATTGTGCAATAACACAGTGGTGTCTTCACATGAAACTTAGTTTTTCATATAGACTGCGACCCTTCCACCCTTTCTGGGTCGGTCAGTCCTATACACATATCCTCGTTTAAAACTGCTTTGTTTAGCCCAGTTTCAGATATGACAATATAATCAGCATCAGTTGAATGAGCCCAGATACGAATCATATCCATTTTAGCAATCATACTGTGACATTTAAATGGAAGACCAGATCTTGATTTAAATTCAGCAGGGGTGTTAAAATGAACAGCAGACTCAGCAGAGTCTGGGCCTGGGTTAGATTGGTAACAGAATAATTATACACCTACGTATGACATTTGTAAAAATGCTATATCTATTGCAAAATGCAAGCATCCAGCAATGGAACATAACCTTAATTAATGAATCATATCCCATGTGGTTCACTACATTTATGTAGATGGGATGGTACACCTTTTAAAAATGTCATATCGTTTGTTTAACATTTCTGACTTTCACAGCCTTTAATGAACCATTGACGTTGCACATGACATGTCACACAGTGGTGCTTTGAGGTAAATGTTAATGCCAATATGGCAGAAAGTTCACAATGATAATGTTCCTGGTGATGATTACGATAGCACCATCTTAGGTCGATGGGAATGTAATTAGTTTTTATACCTGCAAATTTGTTGCCTTCCATGACAATCGGCATTTTCTTGCTCATTGGGTTATTCACGTAAAACATGTAGAACAGGAGTTCTTTTTTTGCTCCATTGTATTTTACATGCAGATCAGTCTGGTAACCTATGGCTGAGAAAATTAGCAGAAGGTTGCCCAAGCTTCTGAACCAATCAGAGTTAGTTTTGAGGCAGCTTGACGTATGACGCAACAAGAAGCGACTGTTCAGTGTAATCAACATGGCAGCTTCTGTGATGAGCGCAGCTATCAAGTAAGCCGCTCGCTTGCGCTTTTTTCTCTTGGATCCCTCTGTTGGAATATGAACATCACCTGGAATTTTGCCTTTATCCGTATATTTGCGTTACACAAACAGCAAATATCCTTTACCGACATGTTGTTTACTTTCTGAGCTTTGCCTCAATGCTGTTAGCATGTCATACGCTTCGTTGATCTGAATGGTTGATTTGGCCTGTATTTTGTTGATAGACAGATGGTTTATCCAATCACCAACCAGTATTTTCGCCCCATTTTCCAAAAGATCTCCAACTGAGAGTTCCCAGATGGATATGCTGAGCACATGCGAATCAATCCATCTGGCGGAGTCAGGTTAATGGAAAAAAGGCAAGGACTCCAATCAAAGATTGCAGTACTTTGGGGGTATGAAACATGTACAGTGGAACTGATCTAGGCTGTTCTCTTTCTTTGACAGTGCAGACCAGATGTTACTGCACATGTGTCATACCCTCAAAGCCACAGCCATCTTTGATTAGTCACTTAGCCACTTTCTACTAATCTTCAGAATCTTGAAGCGCACACACAGGCCTCCAAACTGCGACCAGATTTGAGAGTGTGGGACTGAATTTAAGATGTCACACAATATCAATATGTAAGTGGCTAAACAGCAACAGAGTGAAAGAGAAGACACGAACAATAGGTGAGCACTGTACGAAGATAACACAAATACAAACATGTAACACGTGAGCTCCCGCAGCTTCTTTAACATCAGACCAGAAGTCTCCAAATGTGACGAGCTGGGACAGACGGTCTTTGCCGTCTTTTGGAGGTAGGGGGTTATACTTTACCCCTGTGAGTACCGTAGCCTACACCACAGCTAACACAATTACTTTGCAAAGACACCTGCAGCACCACCACAGCTCTCTGCTAAAATCAAAGCCTCTGTAAAGAAAATACTAACATTTTAAAATAGTGTTCAAATCTAGATTAATTCTCGTGGACTCAATATCATGTATCGTCTCGTCTCGTCAGCTAAGGGTCTCGTCATCCCCCCTCATTTCTAACTAATTTCTTTCATATCATGTATAAAAAAAAACATCTAACACAAGATCAATTATTAGTTTTTTCTTCAAGATGGAAAATAGATTTTCTATATAACCAAAATGAATGTGGAATACCAGACTGAGTTTTTTGCCCAGATGTAGCCAAGTATTGTTATTGTTGTCTACCATTTGTAGATGTTCCATCATTCAAAGAAGTCTGAGAGCTTGTGAGGCTACAGAAGACATGCTCTCCTTGATACTCAGGGAAGCAGGCCTTGTTCAAACCTTGCTATAATTGCAGTCCAGGTCACCAGGCGACAAATAAGCCAGCAGGCTGGGTAGATGTACCATATGCCAGGGGTCAGGGTGTGTGCCAGCCTGAATAAAGGCTGCCAGGCTTCCCAGAGCTCCATCCAACAGACACACTGGGACCAGTTTGGCTTGGATCACAGTACTGCAGTGTGTGTTCACTGTGTTTAGCATTCCTGCCAGCTAAACTCTGCTTTTTGGAGTCATATGTTAATTGCATGTGCTAGCTTACAAATGAACCAAATGATCAAGAAAATCTGCAAACAGGCTTGAAGGATATTGCAGTTCATTAACTTGTGTATTTTATTTTCACAGTTATTTCTTCTTTGAGTGTCATCAGGGGCTGGAGGCTACCTCAGCATGAATCAATTGGAAGAGAGTCATAGTTCTAACGCACATAGATATATCGACAGTGGAACATTTACTAGAGTGCTATACTTAAATTTCAAATCTTTAAGATTTTGATATTAAACATTCATTGTATTTGCATTTGCATTCTGGAATTGGCTCCATACATATTTACTCTTTTCTTTTTATATTTGTTACTGTCACAGTCTGCCTTCTCCCATGGGGACGTGATGCAGACGACAAATGTCCGTTCACGAATGCTGAGTTCAATATAATTGTTGTGCATGACATTAAAACATTTGGCATGTCACAGTTGGAAAAGCACACGTGAATAATGACTGAATTATATTTAGCTGCCTCAGTTTCAAAGTCCGGGTGTTGTTCATGCTGGCTCACAGTCACACTGTCATGACTTAAATAGAATATAATCATCATTATTATTATTATTTTCATTATTAATATTACAAGGAAAACCCCAAAGCAATTTCAGTCAAAAGCAACTGGACTTGGTTATTTGTCTAGGAAGACGTTTCACCTCTCATCCAAGAGGCTTCATCAGTTCATGTATGCATCTGACCAGGCTGGGACTGGTCCGACTAACTGGTGTGGAGATCCAGGTATTTAACCTCTCACAAGGCCGATGATGTCACTGGAACCCTTTGTGCTCCAAGTGCCAACAACCATCGTTGGAGTGATAGTCGTTGGTGGAAAGTTGGTTTCAACTTCTTTAGTGCTCTATTGGGTCTTAACGACAGCCGTTGGACTCACAGGAGGCCATTTGTGAACAGTTGTTCTTTGAGGTTAGATTGTTGAATCTCCTGTTGAACCTTAAGGAAAACTTGTGCTTTTTCCTACGAGAAGGCATGACCTCAGTTTCCTCAAGGGTATCTACCGCCCTGAAAACATGATGATCCCAAACTATACAAATTGTCTTAACACTTTCAAAGGGCCCCTCTTCCATTATAATTACCTTTACCTTTTACTTGCATTTTGCTTTTAATATTTATGTACTTTACTTCACACACATATTTCTTTTTTTTTATCTTTATATCCAAATTTATAGCCTTCAGCCCCAACCTGTCCTCCACATCACTTTATCAGACTTTACACAGCCTCCTCTGAAGACACAACAGACTTTAAACAACTAATCACTACAACTCAAATATGCTGCAGTACTCTCCAACACATGTAAACAGACTGTGGTGTTGAAAATCAGCTTAGTTTGAGGATCTGAATACTTACATGAAGAAGAACATAGACTTCCTAGTGTAAGCAATTGGCTGAAATGTGTCAGATTGAACAATACTGTAGTACATACAATACAATAGTGGTTCTCAGTGGTAAGTGACATAAACCCTTCAACCTTAAGAATGTGTAAAAAAAAATAAAAAAATTACACTAACACTCCTATTGCATCGGAGTTTGGATATATATGTACTGCATACGCATGAAGACTATGGCGGTCGTAACCAATATCTGGAGAGTGTGTTGTGTGTGTGTGTGCTTGTGTGTATGTTTGTGTCGTTTGTGCGTGCATGCCTGTGCATGTATAGTGGCTGGGGGCGTCTTTGCACCTGCAGGTCTTGTCGGCAGTTTTAGGGAGGAATTGATTGCTGCTGATCCCGCCACCTCTGTTAATTAAGCTGTAAAGTGGACAAAGATGGTTCACTATGGGGTTAATAGTGGCTTGATTTTATGTCTTGATGATAGAAAACGAGGTCCTGGCTCGACCTGCAAACAGCTTTACCTTCTCATTGTCGTCATTTACACAGATGACCCGATAGCTTTGTCAGATAGCACTGATGGTGGACACTGAGGGCAAATCTGATCTGATTGGAGTTCTTGAAGAGGTTAAAGCAGGATTCTATTTCAACTGAATCTTTTCTTCTCTTGTTTCAGTATTAGAGGCACATTGCTTGATGCACTGAGCAAAGTCAGTGCAGCAGAACATTCATATTATCATATAATTCTCTTGGGTTCTCCCCCTGACCCCCCCACCCGCTGTTCTAAATTGTGCCTGCCTCTCGGGAAAGGGATATAAGGGGGTAGGAAACAACCTTTCTCTTTGTGCTGTTTCTCCACCAAGCGGGGAGAAAACAAACAAATCAATAACCATAATGGGACTCCTCTAACGGCTCAACTTTATAATGGCAAAACTGAGATGGCAACAGCATGTGTTATAGCTCTCCCAGCCAGCCATAACATCTATACAACTACCTGGAACACTAGTGCCGCTGCTTCTGCTGCTGCTGCTGCAAAGTTTGATTAGGCCATAAGGGAGAACAGGGTACTATACAATACAACACTTGCTCTGAAAGAACTGCTTCTTACTGCTGTTCACAGTATGGAGTCCATACATAACCACCATTTGTCAGTAACCAAACAATACAGTCTACGCTGTCAGCTTCTCAAATGAGAGGATTTGCTGCTTTTCTTTGACATAGATGGCAATAAATAGATACTCTCCGTGTTTTGGAATGTTAGAAGAACGAAACAAATGGAAAATATCACTGTGGACCCTGGACAAATGTATTTTTCCCCATTTTAGACCATTTTATAGACTTAACGATTAAGCATTTCATACAGGGCAGGGCTGTATATAGAGAACATTCTTGAGGAAATCCTTTTTAGGATGTTCTTTCTAATATATTTCAGTACTTTTAGACTTGGCAGGAGTGTGGCAACTGTAATGGCAAAATAAATAAAGAAGAAATGAAAACAATTAAGGACTTTATTTCACAAGTTTATAACTTCCTTATAACCCTGTAATCTGATAGCAATTATAGGGCAGAGTGTCAAAGTTCTGAAACAGTAAGACAAGAGTTTAACTAGTTGTATGGAGTTTATAAGCAATTGTTCCTAAAAGACTAACTTTTCTGAGTCTTTAAATAAAACATACAGAAAATAGATCAGCTAACTTAATGAGCAATGAAGTTCGACCACTGATGTTGGCGGATAAGCCCTTGCTCGCAGTTGGTGTTCCAGTTCATCATAAAGGTGTTGGATTGGGTTGAGGTCATGGCTCTGTGCAGGCCAGTCCAGTTCTTTCACACCAAAAGCATTTCTTTATGATGCTGGATTTGTGTCAGTGGAAAGATCCTGGGTCAGAACGATCTTCAGGATTGCGCTAGTGGTGCAAACACATTTACATTATTACATTACATTCACACATACAGTATCAGCCTAGTCAACCCCTTTCTGTTTATAGCCTGGTTTCTATGGCAGCGTCACCCTGAGGACACCCCTGAGGTTGCTTTGGAAAGAAAAGAGATGCTATATTACTGCCAATCACATCTATATTCAGTGTGACTCCACTCATAGTCATTTTTAATTTTCCTAGCAGTATTTTATTCCATTCTGTTTTTCAGCGTAGGAAACGTCTTGTGAAGCTCTGACAGCAAAATAAAAATGAAAAAAAAAGATTCTGCATGCTTACCTCAAATAAATGGTAATTTACGGTGAATAGTGGAAGTCGATATAGTAGTATTGCTACCAATAACTTACTAGCAGTTGTACAAGGATTTGTGCCAGTAGCATTAGCAGTATAAGTAGTAGTACTAAGAGGTAGCAGGACACCTCAGATACACATTTCGCCATATGCAACCATTACCTTGATTCAAGGGGAACTATTCTAAACTACATGTACCTAGCCTACAAAAGGCAACAAGCATGTTGCAATTCCCCTTAAATGCTTGAAAAGCCCATGCCATCTAGAATGTAGCCCAATAATATTGATTCCTCTCAGATGAATACATGGCAAGATAGTTGTAGTACCTTGAGGCAATGGCAAGTGCCAGACAATTTACAGGAACACATTGTTTTTATGCAACCTCAGTCTCCTTGTATAAAAATATGACCAAATTAGCAAAAAGCAGACATTCATTTATATATTCTATTGATATAAACAACCATGAATAAAGTTTGGGTAAAGTATTGTCCAGTGAAAAGTGAAAGCCACAGATACAGGTTTAGCCCAGAAACAGCCAATAACAATGCAGCCTCATAGCTTACTGACATTGCAAGCAAAAAACATGCAATGTCACCAGGAACAGCATTTTTTTGCCTATCCCAGAATATAAACTCTTCCAGCCAGACCATACTCCACACAGTGCTGTGGAGATAGGTCTTGCATTGTGAGACTAGCCTCATACTTATTAAAGGAATGGTAAAGTAGAATGATCTAGTTAGTGACCGAAAACATATTTTTACATTGTCCTGAATTCATCAAGACAGCATGGGTAGTACATCGTAGATGATAGATAGATAGATAGAGTTAGTGTGCCTGCTCTTATTAAATAATTATACTATTAACTATACTGTGTGTATGTATGTATGTATGTATGTATATATATACTGCGACTCCTCTTAGTGTACATCAGAGTAAGTCCCAGGACCCCTCCAGTAATCTGTTTCGATTTGATGTGTACCAGCAGTCCCAGTCCCATCATACACTCGACTACCACTCAACAGTCTGTTTAGAGAGGGCTCACTGACTCTTCACAATTCACCATGCTTATCCCACTTTTGCTGTACTGGAATGCTAATGGCAGCTGCAACGTTTTCCATGCTCTGATCCCATATTTGTCATTTTGAGTGTTGAAAATTGGATGATATTGCCTATTTTTCATCTCTTTCTAATTAGAAATGTATTTGGTCACTAACAGTTCCAATGGCAATTACACCAGTATGAAACAAAAGGGTATTAAGCAATTGAGAACTCAATTCTACCTTGATGAGTGACCAAAGTATTGCAAATTCATTGGCTGATTTCTGGCACAAATATCAAGGATGAAGCCAACTAATTACAGAAGAGGTTCGAGAGACACAGTAAATATTAACACCTGGGGCCTAAAATTGAAGTTAAAATCGGATATGGATAATAATATTTATGACACGGTACAAAACCATAAAGGGAAATTACCAAATTTATATTTCAACCTACTACTAATGATGTTCTATGCACATCAAAAAAGTCTTTGTATAGTGAATTATTTGATTGGCTATGTTTTGGTCTGAATGAAGGAAACAGCAATGTTCCTGGACCTTTGTGTCTTGGCCATACCAAACACACTTTTCTTAAAGTCCCAGTCGGCAACATTTGTTTGATCATATTCACTGAAGCCGACACTATGCTTCGATAGAACAACATAAATCATCCGGTTTTAGAAAAAAAAACACGCCTCTATGTGCACGTAGAGCCTGTTGTTTGTTTTGCAAAATTCGACTGCGTCAGTATCTTCCTGTCCACTCAGCGCAGGGCTGTGTGAAAGCTGACCCTCAGGCACAGTTTGTGCACACGCCACAGATCCACTGGCACAGAAGTTAGCCAGCCTACCTCCATGTAACGTGTACTCCATGCCGTTTATTGATGAGAGAAGACACAGGCACATTCATAGGAATCTGGTGCACGTGCAAGGACCAGCACTCGATTGGAGAGCGCAGAAGAGCTCGTCGGTAGAGGGGGAGAGGTGTGAGCGTTTTGTGCTAGTCTTGTCGAAAATAAATGTATGATAAAACATTATTATACATTTAGATGGTCATGTTAAAGGTTGTGACAATCATGGCAGTCTTTACTTGAATCCCCTTAAGGGGCTTGCTCCTTCATGACATTCTGACAGTCAGAAAATCCTTAGAGGTAATCTATCGTCGTCTGAGACATGCAGGGCTGAATATGAATAACCGCAGTTCTAATATCCTGCCGAGAGCAGATGATGTCTCCTTTTAAGCGATTTTATTTGTCATCACAAAGATCCAATAACACTCTGCCCTTTAATACCACCGTAGTTCCAAATACAAAATTAAAGTATATTATGAACAGTTTTTTTGTGTGAGAATGGTTACATGAGCAAGAGAAATGGGGCCCACTGAGCCTGCTCACTGGTAGCCCAGTTTTTGTTCTACATCCCTTTTCATATGCATTTCATTTGTCTTAGGACTACATGCATTAACTAAAGGTATTTTCTCCCATTTCGCAAATTAATAACTTTGAACTCATTTTGTGGCACAATAACTTTTTATACGTACTTTACCATGTAGCAATATGTGAAGGATAGAGTTAATTGCAGAAAAATACAGTGGTTGTTTCAGGCAATGGATTCTTTTCCGCACAAATGATTTCGAGCACGAACTATGTAGCTACTAACAAAGACAATTTTTACTGTCGTGACTGGCCCACATTAACACCCTGAGGTTTATTTATAGTGAGGAAACATTCATGTTCTGCCTCCACATTCCTGAACAACTGTTAGAACCTTTGACTGCAGCCCTGCTTTAATCTCTCTCGGACGTGTAACATGCATTTAATTAAACATAAATAAGCCAGCTGATGTGGCATGGGTCACATTAACCTTGACCCCGGAAGTTTGCGGCTCAGTGACTAATCAGCCATCACTCCCATCAAGCAGCGCTGCGGATCAGGCTGTCTGGGGGAATCACCGATAATGATTGAGCAGCCAAGTAAAAAGAACTCTTCTTCCTTGTCGCAATGTACTCGGAGGGGAGTTGGAAAGGGAACGCTTGAGGGGCCGTTTCCTTACAAGGATATTTATCACAGGCAGGCTGATCTGTTTTACGCTCAGGAGACTCCCAGACGGCCCCCTAATAAACGCTTAGAGGGGATGAAATATTCATGCAGAGTTAAATATGGATCCTGGAGCAGTCGCTGTGCATTAAACACCGTCAATACTGATCAGCGCTGACACCCCTCTTTTCTCCCTCTCCCAGTATTTTCCCCACTAGATTTCCCATCGGCTGTGCCTGTAGATTTTGGAAAGGAGGGAAGATGAAGGAATATTCAGCCATGCAAAATGGAAGGGGATATGTCTTAAGAGTGTGAGGGAGAGCTAGAGAGATCCGACATGTGTTTATGATGAGCGAGTGCAGCAGTCAGATGTGTCGGGGTGCTTTTATCGATGTTAACTAACTAACCGTAAAACAGCAATTGCTGCTCCAGCAACTGAAGCTGTTTTTCTCCTAAGACAGCTCACGCAACATCAAGCGCTCATAAGAGATTGGACTCAAGTCAAAAATAAGATTTTCAACACACACACACACACACACACACACACACACTTTTGCTTTCTCATATACTTATACATGGAAAACAGAGCAAGGTAAAATTCAGCTGATCATTGTAGGTCCCAGCAAGTGGCAACCGTTTTGGAAGACCTCTGCTCATACTACTTGGTCACATCAAGAATTTGTCAGGCATGGTGGCCACCCCAGTGGAATCATGGGAGGGACTAAATAGATCAGTATGGGTCCATCTGTCCATGTCTCTCTCCATCTGTCATGAACAGTGCATCAAATGCCACTGACTGGCTTTTGTTTAAGATTTAAGCACGTGCCAGTCCTTTGTTTAAAATTCTCAAAATTACAGTCATTGGCATAATGTGGATCAGATCTTTCAAGTTGTAAGGCTCAAGTCCAAGTGTTGTTGGCGTTGAAGTCTAGAGTGATTTGCAAGTCTTCTTTTGATCATTTTGACTGTAGTCATCAAATTCATGTGAGTCTAGTCTACACCTCTGGCTCTTTGCCCAGAGAGAGATATTTCTTAATGCAGCACAGAGAGATGGAGGCTGCCAAGAAAAAAGTATAGTATAGTCAAATAAGAACAGGCTAGCTACAGTTGAGGACAGACCATTGTATTTTTGGAATTATTAATAATATATGCTAGTTTCTTTTAAGGCTAAATCTGAAATGTTTTAGTCAGTTTCATGCAAAATATAAATGAAATATATTAGTCCAAGCAGAATATACATTAAATAAATATTGCATCCAACACATGAGGAAATCTCTGCAATTTCCATGACAACTTAGTGAGCTCCTTTTGCTGAGAGAGGCTGTGACATGTAGTGACATGCAATTTAAAAAGATAGTATAATATACTGTAGTATAATAATAGTAGAAGTATAACAAAATGTATGTAACTTAGATAATATGCAAAACAATAAAATACCAACCAGTGTTCGATCCTAACGAGTGGGTAAAAGAAAAACTTTTACCCACCGAGACATATTTCAGGCACATAACTTGCCATTAAAATGCAAAGGTGTTTTCAGATATCTGTTTGTGTACATATAACAAGTGATAAAGTGTCAATTAGTGAGAACAGATTCATTTTTCACCAGACAAATGATGTGTTTCAGTTGATAGGATATATTTTATTATTTCAATTTGGGGACTTGTTGCATATTTTTAAACTTTGGAAAGTGCCATTCTAGTTGACTAATTTCCCTTTATGCTTAGCCAGGCTAGCCTTGTCCTGGCTCCAGCTGCTTAGTTAACAATCATGTCTTGGTATCGATCTTAAGATGTCACTCTCAAATATAAGACAAATAATAATTTCCTGTAAATGTAATAAATTTGCAATCAACTTGACCAATATTGTAATAACATTGTTAACGATGAGGTAATTTCAGACGTGTCTTTTATTTAACTGATAATGTGATAAAATGTTGACAAATAATGTAATAATATAAATACAAAATTGTTATAGTTATTGTTATTGTTGTTGATTAGCCTAACACTAACATTTGACACTGATTTCATGTTTGGAGATGTAAACTTGATGTGCTATACAGAGTTTGAAATTCAAACAAGCGAGGGATGAAAGCAAAACACTAAGAAAATCTTGTTTTTCATCCGAGTCAGCAGCATTGATTCTTCAGGATATGATATCTATGATTACACTGTTGATTGGGTGCTATTGACCTTCACCTAACCTCTTTTCATACACGCTGCACCGGTGGTGGTCATACACCGGTGGTGGTCATACATTTTGGCCAAGGCACAGGTTACGCAAATATGGAAAGTTTTTCACCTGAAAAGCAGGTGAAAGTATGTCCCTCATCAGATAATGCTTAGCCATTACTGAATGAATACACAACAACACCACATCAATCACATTTTCTCACATATAAAGACATATTTGTGCCCATCAAGTTCTCCTATGGTTACTTCTGTGGGCTCTATGACACAGCTTCAAACCTGTATAGTCTGGTTTGTTTATATTATACACATTAGTGTTTCTGTGGCTGAGATGTTGTCAACCACAGCTTAGAAGTCACTTTGTCATGAGATGGTTAAATGGAACACTGCCAGTGTCTCACAGGTCAACACTCTGGAGATATCATCATCAGTGTGCGACAGAGTGTTTGATTTAATGAAAAACCAGTGACTGGCTGCTGAAGCTCCAGCAGACTGCAGGCTGGTTTCCCACGGTGCAGTGCACTCATCTGGAGCAGGAAGTAAACAAATAATGCCACAGGCAAAACAGCTGGGGATGGTGGGCTGTGGGCAGAGACGCAGGACTGCCGCAACAGACCGATATGCCTGTTTATAGATGTCATGACTGATGCGGTACAAGAATTTAAAAAAGCACCTGGTGTCCAGCAGTTTGATTACATTACCTGTGATCATTTTCACTTTTTAAATTGGATTCAGAGTAGAATGGCAGTAACTCAGCATCGTTTTCCACTGTATAATAATCGTTTACTTCTTCGCTTTGTATTTCAGCACCTTCATCTCAAAATATCATATCTTAAAAATTCAGATGTATCGTGTGGATTAAAAAAAAAGTGGGGCAACCCTTCGTGATGGTCTTTAAAGCAGATCAAGATGGAGTTGGCGAGCTTTGGATGATATTGAAATAGGTGCAACAAGAGCACAACTGACCCATAATATTCACACATTCCAAAAAAATCAAGCAAACCATTCACTGTTTATTTTCAGACTAAACATTCTTAATTAGAAAATATTCCTACAGGTTATTTTTAACGTACAAAAAAATAGTAGCAATTTCAATAAAATAAGCTTGTATAAAGGGAACAACAAGAAGTGCAACTATAACCATCCATTCTGAATAAACTTAGCCCTGCATTTACAGCACTTTCAGTATATAATCTACTGCAACACAAAAATGATCGATCGGCTTCTGAGAAGAGAAATACTCATTGAACATTTTAATGGAAGTATATCTGTCAAAATTAAGATGTTTATGATTCTGTTGAAGTCCCAGTCACGGCTGACTTCACAAATATCCTATACACAGCAGTGAGTGACATATAGAGGAAGAGAGGAATCAATAGTGAGCACAGAATCAATGTCATCTATGATGAATGGTGAATGTCAAGTCATGTTCAGTATTGATATGAGTCTTTGTTCTGTTGTGTTTGTAAAAATACTTGTATAGTTGGATCGAGGTCTTCTACTATTGAGGTGGTGCAGACTGTTTCTGGGTAATGTGGGTAACATCAAAAGGACAAATACGACAGGGAAAGAGATGTGGAAAGAGGAAATAAAACTGCAGGGAAAACGTGTTTAGGATAAAGAATTGTGGGAGGGCAGCGGAGGGGGTTGAAGAGAAATAGATTTCATTAGAAATAAACTGACAACAGAAACATATCCTTGCAGCTTACTTATCCTCACTCTAATTATAACCACCACTGCCAAAGGAATCTGGAGTAGCTGTTACCTCAATTACAGAAATATGTACATATATTTGGAATTTCCTTTTAGGAAATTCATTGCCCTCATGGGAACAAGACTGGCTAATTTTTCAAATAGCAATAACTCTTCAGGCAAATTAAATCTTAAAGAAAAAAAAAGGTTTCTTTGTTGTTTTCCCTACAGGCCTGATTCGGTTGCAAGAACTTATAAAGGCGCCATCCCGGTACAACATCCGGTTAAAGATCCGGCAGCTGCCCGCGGATACCAAGGATGCTAAACCGCTGTTGAAAGAAATGAAGAGGGGGAAAGAGTTCCACATCATCTTTGACTGTGGTCACGAAATGGCTGCTGGGATCCTTAAGCAGGTGCGTGTGTCTCTGTGTGTACATATTTTTAGGTATAGCTCAACTCACTTTGTGGTCTCACTACCTTGTGGAGGTTAATCATTCAAGTTCTAAGCAGGAGACAGTTGTGAGGGTCTGAATAGAAGCACAGGTCAAGGCAGCTTCTTCATTTTGCTCGTTCATACTTTGCTGTAATGCTTGAAACTGTATCTTACACCTGTGTTTACAACTGAAAGTGACACATTTTGTACCAACAAAACATGAAATTGTCTGTATAATTATGTGGAAAATTTTTCAGCTTAGGGTTCAACTGATATTGTATATCTGACTAAATTGTTGTCTTGTATTAAATATCAGCGTGCAGAGCCAGCATTGCTAACATTTGATATTATTAAGAACCTTGTGTTTTAACAGCGATTGTGCTCTTTAGAGAGTGAGGTGGAAAGTAAAATATGGAGTCCTTTAGGGTTTAATCCCAGGAAAATGGATTCCTGAGGATACACATCCAAGCTGTTTACTGTTTCACAAGAAATATTTTAACGTGAAAACGTGTTAAAATAATTACATTCTAGGTGTAAACCAAATAAGCTGACGCGTAACAAATATACGTATCACATACCAGGTTGGCACGCATCAGCAGCCTCTGAACACGAACAGAATATGGATTCTTTCTAAAATAGCATGACTTTGAAACACCAGATGACTTTCTTTATACAATGACACATTGTCATAAATCACTTACATGAGGCTGTTCTTAGCAAACATACCACATCACAGCTGTAGGAAAGTTCTAGCTGCATGCAAAATCAATGTCATGTTCGTTCTAATGTTCAAATGATTAATACCACCAAATAATAGACCTTATACCTTAAAAACAAGTTAGTGTGCTTCTGCTCCCAGAGAAAAAAACGTCTAATTTTCATCCCATTTTTTAAATCTAAAAACCTTGCCGAGCCTTACTGTAAGTGTTTTAGTTGCCTAATCCTAATGACACCTTAATTATGGTTTATTTGCCATAACCATTATCTTTATCTACCTTTAAGAAGATCATAGTTGCCACATGTATCATTGAGAGAAAATGTTTTTGGAAAATTGGCATCAAATGCGCTACATACGCATACTTTTCCATGCATGAGCAGGACTATACAAAATAAAAACAAAGTTTGAAGTTGTACAAAACAACCCACAAAATATTAGGGCTTGGCAACGTGACAGCCACAGACGTGCTGATTCACCAACACGGAGCACACAAAAATAGGCTCCAGCATGTGACCTCTCCAAACAGACTGTCATCCACTTAACCACCACCAAAAATATGCGACATGCGACACACGACATGCAACAAACATCGCCCGGAGACACGAAAGGAGCTACACTGGGACAGAAGACCCCGGCCACCCCGCCGAGCGCTACTACACATAATAGCAGATGCTGTAACAAATGTATGCTTGTCAAATAAATAAAATAAAAGCATGTCATGAAGACCATAATATAGAAATAGGTCAATGATTACAGAGCTGAGCAGCTTTTAAGAGCCTTTTTTAAAAGTTTGTCTTGAAAGTGCTGATAGAGCTGCAGCTCCTGTTCCACTGATTTGTGTCTTTTACAGAAAAAGCTGACAGTGACATATTTATATTGAGATCACAGGAAAACAATGTTTGATATTTCAAGTTAATAATACCATGAATCTCAGAAATTCACATAAGAACATATCAAAAGATGTTGAGATAAACATTATTTGCGCAAATATGAATGTACTAAGTTGCACTTGCTGGCCAGAATCACTTTGAACCGACTACCCTTAGAACTATTAGAAATGCTAATGGTAAACATGACAGTTGATCCCCAAGTTCACATGTCATGTTTTGGCTGAGAGCATAAACTATTTGAAAAACAACTAGATAGTTAAATATTTAACACATATTCTAAAATATAATTTTTTTGTGTGATGTTGGGCATTAGTTGCACTGTAGCTTGTGTAAAATGACAAATTACCATGGAATACCCTACAAGGAAAAGCTTGTAGCCTCTACATTAACTGTATCTCTCTTTTCACATTTCCATTTCTATGCAGCATTCGTGTCAAAGAGGGACTTTGCAATGAGTAACTTAATTAACAAGGATTCATATTTCCTCTGCTTGCAGGATTTATCAAATATTAAAGACAACATGATTCACCTCCAGCACACTGTCACTCTCCCAGGGTTTTTAATCAATGCCTGAGTGGTGGATTGGTGGGGAAGGTCAAGGACTACTTTCATTAATAACGTCAGAGAGAAACCCTGCTAATGGGAGGTAATGAAAGACTTGACTGTCTTGCTCTGATATTCTCATTACATGATGCACCAATAAGTTAGAGATCGTAAGTACTCTTTAACAGCTGTCAGCCAAGCCTTTAGCCCTAAGATGTAGATAAGACAAGGAGGACAACAAGGCAGTCAGATGAGAATCTATAATGTAATTTCTGTGTACAGTGTCCTGTACAGAGATTGGTGTGTAGCACGAAGACTAGCTCAAAAATTGGACGGAACAGTCAGAAGAGAACATAACCTTTTTGAAGCAGAGGACATACAATTTGTGTGTTTAATATCTAACAAATCTGCTACCATGCAAAAAAAGAACATACAGTACCATTATGGTAAACATATGCCTTTAAACAATTACTGCATTCAAACTTGGCAAACTCGTTAACTTTTCAGATTTCAGATGTCCAGCTGTTGCTTATATTTTACAATGCTAAAGGAGGCCTATTTACCATTAACATGTGCAGTCATGCCAATTGTAATGTTCAAACTGACTCACTAACATTAGATAACAAGCAATTGAACCTCTAGCTAGATAGCTTACCTGTATTTGACAACCTCCTCGTCACAGAATGAATGGGACATCATAGCTGAGCCATTTCTCGTGGTAAGGGTGTCGACTTCCTGTCCACAATATAGTAAGAGCACGGAAGTTGGATGACGTTGGCGTCACCATAGTTGTCATAGAAAATAAGGTAAATAGATACATAGACAGGCAGCACAGTGGTTCGATTTATGCTTTAATGGCTGTATTGTCAAACAGTGCGCATTACTTTTACATGTACATTACTAATGTGAACCGATGCTCTCACTGTGAATGTTCCCATCCTGAAACGGTAGTGCAGCCTTTTACTCCATATTTAGAGTTTGCTGACCCCCTTTCCTTTGGGAGGAGGGATTATTACTTATGGTAGTTAGCCAAGCGAAGGTTGCTATCATAACTGGACAACTGCTATTCAGGGGGAGGTTTAAGCGAGTGGTCATTTGCGCTGTGTCTGACCTTAACAATCTAAATTATTTCATATTGCAAAGACGAGAAAGAAAAAGGAGACAAACCGAAGTTCCTTGTGGGTTCTGGGATCATTCACACTCCACACACAAATACTATCGTGTGTACGCTTCTAGCTACATTATAGCTGCATCTGTACATACTGAACAGCCTGGGGGATGTAAAAAGAGAGACTTCACAAACAGTCCAGTAAATAAGTGAAGTTTAAAATTGAGAAAAATTGCTTAACAATTGGGGAGAACCTTTAGAGATGTTTGTCAGAGCTAAGCTAGCCCCCCCCCCCACACACTTACAGTCTTTGTAGTAAGCTAGGTTACACATCTCTAGGATCACTGGATGCACAAGGATTTAACATGCATTGCTCTTCTCATCTGGAAAAAGACACGTTTCCCAACATTTTAGGGTGCAATGCACACACAATTTGAAGTGATGTATTGGCTTTGATTTTCCATAGGGCTGCCCCCAAATAGGCGACCAAGCACTGGTCTACCAAAACATCATTAGCCAACCAAAATGTCATTAGTCCATTGGTCGCAGGAAAAAAAACAAAACACTTGGAGCCGTGTCTTGTCAAAATTAAGTGAAAATCTATGTTACTGGTGGCTTGCCTAAAAGGCTGTAGGGTTTTTAATTTGAAGGGCCAGATACAGGAAGTCGTGACACTCACTCACTGTCAAAGTTTTTTTTTTTTTTTAACACAGCAGGTCCCTTCGACATTGCTGTTAGGCAGTTAATAATTAATAGCCAATCATGTCAGGCAAGACTTGTAAAATATGGGATCACTTTGAAAAGAACAAGGATGACCCCAGGAAGGTCACATGCAAACTTTGCAAGAAAAACATGACCTACCACCTTAAAACATGTAAGTAACGTTAGCCTCGCTTCCTGCCCATGTTCCGACAGTATTTTCTGACACATTTTCTGACACATTCAGAATTTGAATCTGAAATTATTTGCAGGTGTTATTAACAGGCGTCGACTAATCGCTCTAAATGAGGAACACTGGTCGACCAAGAAAATCCGTGGTCGTGGCCCCTAATCTTCCACAGTGTGCGCACCATCACTGGTAAAAAAAAAACCTGGTACTTATCTATGTTCTAGAAGAGATTAATTATTTCCTGTTTTTTCTAACGTTCCCTTTTTTAGCTTGAGACAGACCCAGAAGTGTCACCAGACAACACAATTAGGGAGCACTTTGGTGTTTTGAAACTTAACAGCTATTATAACTGAGCATGATGCCTTTGCCTATTGATTCATTTTCATTGCCCATAAGTGACCACAATAAATGGCAGCATGTGAGTCACTACTGAGTGGGATGGTCCTCAGACGAAATGCTGGAGGCTTTCTCAAGGTTGATACAAGCGGCCATTATCCCTTCCTGCCTGTTTAATCATCCTTTCCACACAGCCCTAATCTGTGATTCATATTAGTTTAGTGAGTCTCAGCATGGCAGGCAGGACTTTGACACCACCATATAGTCCCATACAGCTGGAATGGGGTGGCACACAGCCAGCACACACACACAGACAGTCTGGATGATAATAGAATGATACAGAGAAAGGTTCCACTTTAGAATCTCTTCTCAGAGGTGCATTTTTATAGACAAATTGCTTTGGTAATGGTGTGAATGAGTACATACTCCTTTTGGTGAATTCACTACTGTCACTGGCAAGATGGACGGCAATTTCAGACAGATGATACAAGTCTGACTCATACTGAATGTGAAGGCAACAGTAATGTAAATGAATATTGATCTAATCATTTAGCTGCAATAGAGCATGTTGTTTCCCCATTAATCAAGATTCCTCCTCAGTGCTCAAATGTGGTGCTGGATTATGTTGGACTGTTTTTTCTACATATACTTTTAGACATCAGAGAGCACTGCAAAAAAGTTTTGTAGTTTGTACTTTAACTCCGTGAGAACTGTAGGCTACACCGCAGCTAACACAAGTTCTATGCAAAGACACCTGCAGCACCACCACAGCTCTCTGCTAAAATACCCCCAAAATTTCTGGTTGCGTCCCTAAAATTTTCAGTTGGGGGCCATAGTACTCCTAGTGAAAAAAGTTAGTCTGGTGCCCTGATTGTATTCTTCTATTCAGGAATGACTTTTTTTATGCTGCTGGTATTAATGTTTCCAATGTTTATTTCCATGTTAAGTAGCCTGTGTAATATTTTGATTTTTCTATTCAGAATATGTTTGATATGCTACCAAAACGTCATTCCCTGCCCTCAAGTGAGTGATTAAGGAATATGATTTGCATTTTTTCTTTACATCATAAGGAAGATAGCATTTTATATTATGTATAGACCTTTTTAAAGTTGTAAACATAAACATTCTAAATGTGTCCAAGTTTAAATCCTGTTGCAGTGAATGTGAACGACATCAGCTGACAGGAAGTTATCAAGGACCAAGGCTGTTGCCTAGCAATGGAATTCCATTAAAAAGGTTTACACAGTTAACCTGTTGAGAGGGAAATTCAGCTTCTCATAAGAATTGCCACTTATCAATTGACCATCGATCGATAAGATAAAGACGACTATCGATTAATGAAATAATCGATAATTTGCATCCCCACTATCTACGCCTTGATGCCAGAGAGCATTGAGATAACCCTACACGTTTAATGCGCAAAACGAGGGGTAGGGCTCAGGCGTAGGGGTAAGGGTAAGGGGTGAAATGGGATTGGGCTGAAGTCTCCTCTTCACCAGGAAAGTTGGTTTCAATAATGACACTGTACCAATCTGCCTCTACATCTCATTCTCCATCATACTTCCACTAGGGTTGGGTATTGAACCTCAAAGATCCTATTGAACTGACCTCTGCTTATTTAAATAAAAAAAAAATAATAATAATTTTAAAGTCTGAAAAATAAAAAATCGACTTTCAGACTGTTCTTATGTTCTTGTATGGACAATTTGCCTTTGGCAACTTAGATTCCAGAGTGTGTGGCTTTTTTTTTGTAAAAGTTAAGAAAAATTATATTGCAAATTATGGATATTATTGAAATCATATCAGTGCTGAATGTTAATGTTATGTTAAACTAAAATCCTTAACCAAACTATTCTGGCTTTCTGCAATATCTGTAAAAAAAAAAAAAAAAAGAAGGCTAATGTTTATGCAGATGTAACACACCTATTCACCACCCCAACCTCAACACCCTTAATTTCTGTTTCCCTATATAAAGGACACACATTGACAATGGATATAACTCGTTTTGGGCATAATTGTCAAATATTGACATAATTGCTAGAGTAATGGGCTGCATTAGCATATCCATCTGTGTGGTGAAATAATGCAAAACACAAACTCTCACATTTACAGTGATTGTTGCTCTATATGTTATTCTGTTGTGCAAAAATTACTCGCACCTCTCCCTTCCTGGTTGACAGTGCCAATACATTCAGTTTGAAACAGAAGTATAATATTACACATTGTGCTTGTATTTTCACACATTCAAATCAACAGCATAAGTATCACACCTCACTAGCTGTTGGTTTTTTTGTTGTTTTTTTCAAATGTTGCAAACACCAGCTTTCAAACAATCTCTTACAATAACTCCACCTTGGACCTCATTATTGCAGGATGACTTCCTCATGTTATTCCCAGATGTCCCACGTCTATAGAATCACAAATTATAGTCAATATTTCTCTACATATGCCAACTGTATGATGAATCGGAGCTCTGTCTTTTGCTTTTTTTAGTGTTTTTTTTATTTTTGGTGGGCGCTTGTTTTTTAAATTTATTTACTCATTTTTTTATAGCTCTGAGCTCTTTGCTGCTGCAGTATAGCAGAATATGTGCCTCTTCACATTACATGGTAATACAGCCAGTAATACAGCCACAAAAACTGACAAATATGACAAAATATTTTATCTGCCTCCCTATTCATTTATAAATATATCTCTCTTTCTCTCTCCCTGCTTCTGTCACTCTCTTTCTTAGGCTCTCGCCATGGGGATGATGACAGAGTATTATCACTATATCTTCACCACACTGGTAAGTAGAGAATGAGGCTGTGCTGCACAGTCGCTTTGCCATCAGTCTAACTCATAGCCCCATATCCCTATGGAGATTTGTTGCATATCCAAAGAGCAAGATGATGTCGCTTTTTAATCTTCAATTTCTCAGCTAGACATTTCATATTTATTACCTTGGACTGTTCTTTTTTCCTTGTCTTTTTCAGAGCCAAGGAAAATAACAGCGTAGTACTTTATTGTTTTTGCATCATCCCTTTTTCTTTTATTTTTCCTCTTCCACTTCATCTTTCTGGGTTTTACCTTTCTAAAGTTAATACTCTTCGTCTTCCTCATACTTGTTTTTTTCACAGTCATGCTTTTCATCCCTTTCTTCTTTCTTTTCCTCTTTTGGCTCTTGCATATGTTTTCCTCCCCATTCTCCTCATCTTCCTTCATATTTGTCTTCCTAATGGATGTTTGAAAACAGCTGGATATGTCACAGCCTAGCTGCCATTTTGTCCCAGTGACCGATCCATGCAATAAAACTGCAGAGCAGTAGCATGCTTTAGCATGAAAGCATGGCAAAGTTAGATAGCTAGCTAGCCGTTTAATTTTTAATCAATAATAGTATATAGGTGGACTGCAGATGTAGCGTCGGTGTATTTGAGAGATGCAAGTGTCGGTGGGCTTAACCGCAGTTCCGCTTGTTATCTTCTGATATGTTTGTTAAAATACTTTGGTCTCTCAGGATAAAGTCCTCTTCACTGTCCACACAAAAAAACAAGAAGACAACAAAAACATATGTACACACACTAGTGAGCATTAATCTAAGCTCTCTGACTTTATAAACTTGCTCTTAGTCCATGTTAAAGATTTGACTGAATTTAAACTCTTATTGAAAAGAGGCTGCTTGTGTTGCCTTGGCCAAAACACTGACTTGCTCTGTGTTCCACCTCCACACTGTTACTTCTTTTTAATGTCAAGTTCCTTTGAAAATGGAATAATTCAGTTTTCTACTGTCTGCGGTTTTCAACATTGTGGTTAAAAGGGATCATCTTTGGTTTGAAATTAATCATCTAAACATCACTTTCTGTTTGCAGCCATTCAGCGTGGCCAATTTATGTGAGATAATTAAATGTCCCTCTGGTGTTTTTAGGAAGATGAAAGTAAAATTCAAACATGAATGAAGCAGGGGAGGTACTGTAGTAGTTGTCATTTCCCACTGTTGTATTTGGCAAACAGAATCCAGTGCTGAGCCTAATTCTCCCAGCAGAGTGAACAAACCAGGCATACTGAGGCCACATATGGCCACCATTTTCCTGCCAGATTTCTCTTTTCTCTTCACTTACCTTGTGTTAAGGGAAACTAAGACCACATCAATTGAGAATTCCAATATGTTTTTCTCATGGCCTAGGAATGTTAAATCAATATTTGTGAACATGAGCTGCCCTCTCTCAAAGCCAGAAACCAGACGATGTCATCAAGCAACATATTCTCATGAACATGTTCATAGGAAATTGTACGGAAAGTTATGCACAGAAATTCGTAAATGCTGCATGTAAAAAAGACGCTGATAGCCTGAAAAAAGACGCAGACGAACCAGAAGTCGACAGCTAACATCTACCTGTTATCTACCTTTGTCTATGGAGCAGTTCCACACTTAATACTTGATGACATCACACATTTTACATGTGGTTTAGCAGTCTAGTTTTTGTATTTGGGAGGGAGATGTTCATGTTTTCTAATATTTTTGGATTTTCTTAGACCATAAGAATAACATGTACATTACGACGGTTGTTAACTCAGTGCATTCAAAATAATATAAAAGTTTCGTAGTTTTAATAGAATTATGTGCTACAACACAACAGTCTCAGTGCAGTCTCTGCTATTGTGCTGTGATGGTGCCTAATATGGTCAGTGGGTACAGGTTTTAGTATCGGTGTCTTTACAGTTAAGTGCACTGGTCGAGATCATTTCAACATTGTTTTTGACTGATTGTGTTTTTTCCGTCAGTTTGGTATACCAGAGAGCTCTAAATACAACCCTGTTTCCAAAAACACTGTGAAATGTAACCAATGTGGTGTAGAAACAGAATATGAGGATGTGTTCAACATCGAAACCTCATTTAACTGGAAAGGGCACAAAAACAATAATATTTGTTTTGAATTTGTGGAACATCTAACAATAAAGTAGGTCAACTGGCATTAGGTTAGTAACATGATTAGGTATGAAAAAAGAGCATCCCAGAGAGTCTTTCTGAAGTAAAATGGAGAGGGGTTCACCACTCTGTGAAAGACTGTGCAACAAATTAAGAATAATGTTTCTCAACATAAAAATGTGCAAATAATTTGATGATTTCATCGTCTACAGTACATAATATCATTAAATGATTCAGAAATTTTTAAGAAATATCTGTATGGAAGAGACTAGGCTGAAAACCAGAAATCTGATGGCCGTGAGCTTCTGGCTCTCAGATGACACTGCATCAAATACAGAAACGGTTCTGTCGTGGACATCACTGCTTTGGCTCAGGAGCACTTCCAAAAACCATCGTCTGTGAACACAGTTATACGCTGCATCCACAGTTATACGCTGCATCCACAAATGACATTTGAAACGCTACCATGCAAAGAGGAAACCATATATTTCCAGATCCAGAGAAGCTGCTGCTTTCTCTGGGGCCGAGCTCATTTAAGATGAACTGAGGCTAAATGGAAAACTGCCCTGTTGTTTGACGAGTCAAAATTTGTATTTCTTTTTGGAAATCATGGACTCATTGTCCTCTGTTCTAAGAGGAGAGGGACAATCCCACTTGTTATCAGCACACGGTTAGTCTGGGTGTTAAACTGACCTGCTTGCAGTCCAGACTTGTCACCCACTGAAAATTTTTGGTGCATCAAGCAAGAATGGGAAAACATTACACTTTCAAAATGACGGCAGCTGGTCTCCTAGTGTTGATAAAAGAAGTGGTGACGCAACAGAGTGGTAAGAATGACCCTGTTCCAATTGTTTTAAAACTTGTTGCTGGCCTCAAATTCTAAATGAGGAAATGATTTTCAAAAATTGTTATTTTTTTCTGTCTCAACTTTTAAAATGTTGTCTTTGTGCAATTTTCAGTTACATATGGTGTTTCAATGATTTGCAAATACATTTTTATTTATATTTTACACAGTGTCTCAACTGAAACTGAAACCATGATATTCATTTCAGCTGATATTACTTTGCCGTTTGTACTGTAAATTAAACAACGCATTTTGTCAGGTTTCTGCAAAGTTTAATATTTAGCTTAAGCTCACCATTAGTGGAACAGAATTTGAAGCTCAATGATTAAATGTTTCTTATAAAAAATGCTCTTTTGGAGTCACAGTTAAATTTATGTTTTTATGTTGACAAACTTTTCTTATCAAATAAGCAGATATATTCTGACACAGTTGTTCATCTTTTGTACTGATGATTAAGTCGGGGTTTTGTCCTTGTAAGCGCCAAATCAGAAAATGAATGGCACTTCTGGAACCTTGCTGGCTGCACAAAATAACATCTCCCACTTTGCGAGCATATTGTGGAGTTCAGTCCAGGTGATTATCCATGAGCACAAAGACCCTACCCTTGCTTTGTCAAAAGTTATTAAAAGCCCCAAAACGGTCTCATCTTTGCGGTGTCAGGGGCAGTTGATTAAAAAAAATCAAGTCTCTCCTATCTCTAATGATTTTTCCTTTTTTCCAGGATCTGTTTGCACTTGACGTGGAGCCTTACCGATACAGTGGTGTGAATATGACAGGCTTCAGGATCCTCAACACTGAGAACAGCCAAGTGGCTTCCATCATCGAGAAATGGTCGATGGAGCGACTGCAGGCTCCACCCAAACCTGACTCTGGTCTACTGGACGGCTTCATGACCGTGAGTGTTATAGACAAAATAAATTAGTAGAAAATGAATGAATCCCTCCGTCAACTTTGTCAGATATGAGTTTTCAAGACATGAAATTCATCTGCTTATTGCAGTCCCATTGGTCAGCTAGGTATATTGATAAGAAGTACACACCTGGAAAAACACGATACATTGTTGCCTTTGAGTTGTGGTCCGTTTCATAGTCACGCCAGCTTATCACAGATTAACCCAGAGGTGTGTAAACTGATAGATCACTTCTTGATTGGACAGATACGGTGGCTGCCTTAAAAGCACATGCTAAGTTTATTCCAGCTACTGACAGCTAGTCCCGTTCAGTGTGCCTTATGGGTTTATTCATCCTGTGTTCAGGAGCTCAAAAATAAATTTGTTGTTATAAGAGTTAGTCATAGAAATTGCACCCAAACTGCATAGATCACAGCTAATGACAACAGCTAGAAACAGGACAACAACAAAGCATCTTACCTTACATTAACCTGCCATTAATGCCAACTGGAGGCAGCTGCATCACATTCCTGCAGCTGTTGGATAAACAGCTTCCACTACTCTTTTCTTATCTTTATAAACTGTATTTTTCTTGGAGCAGGTGACGTCTCTGACATTTGATATTCACTTGTGAATGTTTATTAATGCCTATGCAGTTGCCATAAAATTAATATATATATTTATTTTTTTTACTGATCATGTTTGGGTTTTTTCTGCTTCAAATTTGCTGGCAGTGTCAGTGGATCCAAACCTTGCTATAGCAGGCCTGTAAAGCCCACTAAACCCTGTATGATATGGGACATATGGGTAAGGGTATGTGGTAGTTCTATTCACAGTTGAACAGTGAGACAATCTACCCAAAACGGTGTGAATTTCGGGTGTGCTTCTCCACTTTTCTCTACTGCTTGTCTGGTTTTACTGACACAAGGTAAGTAAAGATATAAAGCATTGTTCTGGACATGATAGACCTGTTAGATTGGATTTGCAGTGGCATCTCTTACTGTTACTTGCCAGTTGTCCTGAGGGAGTCAAATGGAAATTCTCAGTGCCCCGAGTTGTGAGCCCTGGGAGATAAGAGAAGTCAGTGTGATCTGAAACCTCTCAGATCAGAGCACACTGCCTGTAATAACAGTTCCTCCATGCTGCTTTCATACCACTCTCTTATCTGGGAACCTTGCCAAAAAACGTCAACCCACCAGAGACCAGGAATGAGAAGGAAAAGAGAGAAATGGAGGAAATAGGAGAAATGACACGAAGGGCATGACTGAAAAAGAGAAGAAGAAGAAGATGGACAGAGAGTGGGTGAAGGGAAGGCAGAAGTGAAATCAGAGTCCTTGTGTTGTATTCCCAAATCGACTGTTGAGGTGTTAAACGTTAGGCCGATGTAGCTGCTTGGTCTGATTCCAGTTGGAAAGCACTGGCGGCGGCAGCAGCAACATGTTGGCTGCTGATTGAAAACAGTGGCTTACCTCTGGGGAATAACAGATTCGCTTTTTTTTTTATATAGCACAGAGATGTTGCTGAGTCATGTTTCTGGATTGATATCGGAGAGTGGGTGTTACTCCGTTTAAGCCCCTTTTGTTGGATTTGTGGCTCAATCAATACTGTTTCCCACTTGAGACCTGAAATGGACTGTGTGTGTAATAACTGTACCTTTTCAAAACACGAAAAGCTCAGACTCCTAGCTTCCAGCGCAAGCTGCTACATGGAGTCTTAGAGTCAATTTTAAGTCTTAAGTCCACATGAAGAACAAGAAACCAGGGAAAATAAAAGAGCTATTTTATCATATCTGTGCTTATATTCACCTCTTTTACCTCCTCATGTGCCGTAGAGAGTCATCAGGCAGAGCTGGTAGATATTTTTGGATCAGCGACAGCCGAAGATTTATGTGTGTGAGGAGTGTGCTGTGACCCTGCTCATCACTGAATTAATGGCATATGAGTTTGAAGGTGGGGATTGATTAATTAGACAAATGGCAATCAGTCAGCAGCTAATGCATATTGACATGGTAAAAGGTTCCGTAAATGTTTGATTAACAGCTTAATTTGGGTGCTGTATTTACTTTTTTGTGTGCTTAAGTAGTGAACTGCTGATGTGCTGTAACTTATGAACTCACAGATCATTAAAGATTGCACAGCGTGAGCAGTCCAGAGACTTTACTTACTCACACTGCTTTTCTATTCAGCACCACTGTTTCACATTCAGCGGTTGAAATTGCAGTTTGAACAGTATGGCTGTTTGCTGAATAACAATAATACTTTTGGAGCCAACGTTTGCTGCAATGTTTGAATTTAAAGCAAAAGATTTGAACTTGCTATTTCCCCTCAAATTGTGTTCCTGGAAGCTGGCAAAAACCTTTGAAACAGCATTTATTTCTTCCATGAATAGCCTATGCAATCAAACATTTGATTCATCCTGTCAGAGATGAAGGAGACCACTCAACCGACTGTAACATCAGTGTGTTAGTCTTAAGGCTTGGTCACATCAGCGTCTCATAGTGAAAACTATCATTTTAAGAGAGTTGCTGCAATCCGTGGATTTGCTAGGGTTTACACAAAAGCTCCAGTTCTAACTTAGTGAACCCTGAAACACATATTTGTGATGTTGACCAATTGCAAAGAGTCTTGTCAGACGGCTTGACGGCTCCTATAAAAAGAGGGTAAAACATCACGATTGACAGCTGTGTTTGACTTTTGACTTGACAATTTTGATACTGTGGCTCCACCGTCTAATCACAACTGCGAGGACTCTGGCTTCAAAATTACAACATGGTTGTGTCCATATCCAGAATATTTTGGTGTAACTTTTGCCCGGTGGAAGGAAGTGTAGACACATTGTCAATTATTATATACAGTCTTTTGTCCAAAATGACTTCACTCCATCACTGCAACCTCTACATAGAATAGACACTTAGCAGTATTTTCCATAGTGAGTCGTAAATTGAGATATCAACCTATAAATTATCATCACCATCGTCATTATCGGTGTCTTTCCAATCCATAAAATGCAATGGATTTGGGGATTGTTTGCAGTAAGTAACGTTGTGAATGCTCATGTTTTCCTTTTACATTGTAGGAAGCTTTAAATAGAACATACATCTACTTATTCATAAACTAAAATTAAATGGCAGATATCAATTATGGTATATGTAGGATATAGCAATTTTAGTGCACTAAGAAGTAAATGGAGTCATTTCAGACATGACCTCTATCACTAAAATCCCCATACCAGCCAATTTGTGAGGATATGCAAATTTATTTTGTCATCTCAGTTTCTGCGACCAGGCACTAATCCTTGCAGTTATTTGGAGAGATAAACAGATTATATGTCAGTGGATTTCATCTTTAATTGTATCAACATGTTTTTTTCTCTGTACTAATTGCTGACTTTATATAAAAGTGCAGGTTGTGCTGGGCGTTTAATAGTAGAATCATTGTTAAGTATGTAGCAAGGTATTGCTGAAACTTTTGCTGTTGCTGAAGTATGTGCAATTAACCTCCAATGGTGCCCTGAAATCCAAAAATACTCTCTCAGTCGCTGCTGAAGTTTAGAAACTCACACTGTTCACTGCTGAGTTTCAAAACATCAGTGAATTGGAACTGTGTGGGGGCACAGACATAGAACTTAGACAACATAATAGGTGTATAAGAGGTGTATCTTCAGAGCTATGTAAAGAAATCGTAAATGTCGATAAAATATTAGGAATAATTTTAAGAGGGTTTTATTGTGCTTCCACGATTCTCCAGCTGGATTTTTTTTCAAAATGAGCTAAACATCTTTGTCAGTTAAGAGAGCTCTACTGAATGTGGACATTCTTTCTTGACCTTGGAAATCGTTGCTTGACAAAATCATGTCTAACTCACGTTTCTCTTACTAGCTTCTTTAATGAGATTCTCATTTCATTCTATGACTTGTGATTTAAGTGTTTAATTCTCACCTTGATTACCTGCTTGATCAGGTAGTCTTTTCACACCCAGCAGACAGCTCCCTGCAGCCCCAAACCAATTCTTGTTTCCCTGCATCAAATCATGAAAATGATTAATGCACCTGGAGTTTGGTCCAGATTCCGTTTTTCTTTTTTTTCCAGAACATGTTTATGTGTGACAAATCAGGTAAACTAATTCTGCACCTCACTCCTTTTATGCTGCCTTCAATTAATCTGGCGGCGGAGAATCCCTGCCCTTAGTCGTGGCTTAACATGCACAACGAGACTGACCTTACAAGCTCCATGCTCTCATTACCATAATGTCCCTCCTTGTTAATTGCTTAAGCTGCTGTCTGATTCATTGTGTGCCCTGCTAAATTGAAACAGGTTCAAAAAAACACTCAGGCATGACTGTAATTTCTGCATTTATCTCTTTGTCATAAGTTGGAAAGCCAGGGATGTTACCCCTTACAATCGTCCCAGCAAACGGGCTGACCCTTGAGGCTTGAAGGTCGTCTCTTTGTTTGTTACAGCTCCGAAGCACAGTTGGTATTCAAAGCCACAGCATCGACACAGAAACATTCTATTTCCATATTACCATAAATGTGCTATACCTGTGGATACATTTAAATAGGGCAGTGATGGAAAACGATTTCCCTTTTGACAGATATCATTTAAAGTCTGATCCAAACAGAGTTATGAAAAAAATGTCACACTGACATCAGATGTGTTACAGGATTCATATTATCTGAGCGTCACTCAAACAGGTATATGGACACTGTGAAATGATAGGATGAGTCTTTTGAAAAATATGTTTCTGAAGCCTTATCAGCCAAAAATGTGTTAGGACTTTGTAATTATTGTTGTTGTACACTTGAGATCAAAATTAGAGGACAAATTATTAATGCTTGATCTATTCTCATCTCATCTCGGGTCGGGTCGCGAGGGCAGCAGCTTTAGCAGGGTACCCCAGACTTCCCAGAATATCCGCTGTGGCTATACCACTGCTGTACTAGCAGTAACCATTGCGCCACAAGAGAAGATTTAAACAATGTTTTCTTGAGATATAAACCCCACAGAGAATCTCTGGAAAATCCTTGGTAACAAAGTAATGTCTAAGAAACCCACTACAGTTACTAATAAACCCACTACAGTTACTGAACTGTAGAAGAGACTGCAAGAAGAATGGACCCAGATCAAACCAGAGCAGTGTGAGAAACTAGTGATGTCCTGTGGGTGCAGATGTGCTGAAGTCATTCAAAGCAAGAGCTTACTTACTGTTCATTTTTTAATCCTATAGCCCTAAAAAAAAACATTGTTTAAATCTTCTCTTCTGACACAATGGTTACTGTTCTTTAATTTTGCTCACTATTTTTTTTCACAGATTAAAGGTGTTTGTTGCCTTGGTTATTTAAAAAAAGCATGCTAGTAAAGTAGTGGTATAGCCACAGCAGATTTTCTATTAAATTCTGAACAATAAAAAATGACAGCATTTCAGAATAAATCAAGTATTATTTTTTTACTTATTTGTTTCATCATCACACATTATATTAGTTTAAATCATACAATTCACATGCCTGAAAAGGAAAGCGGGAGAAGCAAAAGCTTATCTAGTCCCGCCCCCGTTACCCACAGAATGCATTATCTTCATCATACTATTATTACTTAATAATTAATGCTCTCTTATTTTGATCTCCAGTCTATATGTACTCCATACATGAAATATTATCTAAACCTCTTGATTTAACACTCAATTTACTGTCCGTCTTGGCTGAAAATGAGGTGGGGGTTTTTTTGTCGTATTTTTATCCTATATTTATTATTTTTTCATTCCCCCCCTGAAACATTTTCCTGCTATGAAGAGTAAAGTGTCACAGTGAGAGAATAATAGTTAGGCCAATTTTTTTATTACAACATCCACATATTTGGTGATTTCAGGAGCTTTTTACAACATTGTATGACCCATATCAGTGCGTGTATGTTGTTCAGCTACAGTATCATTGAGATTGTTTAGCTATCATATGATCATATATGATTTCAGTTGCATGATAAACAATAAAACAAGACATACTTATGTCATAAAATAACAGCTAAATAATCTCCATGACAACTGCGCAAAATGTGCTGTTGAATGCCAAGAGATGTGGCTGAAAGAAAAAAAAAAAAAAAACAACCAAATAAATGGACCTTGTAATAGATTTTTGCCACTTCCAAAGTTAAGAAGGAACCTCACATTCTCATTCTTTGTTTAATGAACATTTGTCAAAATGATGAGGATCTCTGTCAGTAGTATAACATGTTGCCATTGTAAAGTATGTTTCTGCAAACCACATATACTGATATTAAATCTTAATGTTCATATCCTACTGGTCATATACCTTATTTAAGCATGCAGTATTGACAGAGATGGTTTTATTTAGTGACTGAAGTGTGCCAAATATGTATCATATCAACATTTGTGTGGTTTGCAGACATGTACAATGCCAACATTTTTTTCTGGTAATTGGGCTGCTTAGAGGATAGTCACTGAAGGACTTATGCATCTAGATTTCATCTAACAGAGTGGCACAGTAGGCCTGTATAGTGTTCACATTCTATTAACAATATTATTTTACCAAGAGCAATATTTCAATGCCTCACATAGTGTTGACTTCAACAGCTCATTCAAATGCTTACGCTGATCCAATTGTGACATAGAAAAAATCACAGTAAAAAACAGGAGTTTATTTCAATTTTACTGTTATATTCTGAATGCATGGATCTGATATATTCATGTAATATAATATCATAAATCATGAGAATGTCATAATATAAAAAGTGGCTTGTCATAACAGCATTCTTTTTTTTTGTTACCTTTATTTTTTCACGGAGAGAACACTGAGAGCAATGCTGTCTTTTTCAGGAACGCCCTGATCACATTCACACAGTTACACATTCACACTTTAACAGTGCTTTGTGTAAAACTAATATTTAAAACCTGATACAACCAAAAGAAAACCCAGTTGTGTTTGATTTGATTTTAAACAGTACCAGCAGGATGTTTGCCTGCCACTGTTTTTTTCAGTAACTCTTGTGTTTTGTCTGTCATCATGAAGAGATTAATTGTTAAAGAACAATTTATTGCCAGAAGAAGAGATGAGAAAACTGGAGGATGGTGGAGGGATTTAGAGAGAGGTTTTTGGTCCTGATCCTGCCTGTTCCTGTTCCAAGCTGTCAGTCATCCTGTCTCACCGGAGATCTCCCTGAGTGGCAGAACAGGCTGAGAAACATGGCCTGGGCTGGTTTTAGATCGAGTGAGTCAGTGGGGGTTGCAAGTCTGTTTTGTGGTTGGAAAGGTTTTGAGGTTGCTGACCCTGGGCAGAATTCAAGTCTGGAGCAGCAGGGGTCTGGATCTGCCAACGCACACAGCATTATAGCAGCCAGCGCAGAGCAGGAACCCGCCAGATCATGCTCCACTCTATGGCCTAAGATGCACAGCTTTTGTGTTGCATTGTGGGATATGCCCTGATGAGGCTGGTGCTATGGCTTTGAACGGCTTCCAAAGCCTTTGTCTGGAATTCGAGCTGTTTGAAGGAGTTCTCATTAGGAGGAGGCTAATATTTTGTTATTCCATATTTTGGCTGCCGCCCCAAAGTCAGTGCTGGGATGATGCCGTTGGACTGTGCCCTTCTATGTCTATTAGAAAGGGCTTCTCTCAGCTTAGTTTATTCCATCTGCTTCTTTGTGTGCATCAACCCATCCCTCTGCCTCCTCCCTCTCTGGCTCACAGACTTGGATGTGGCTCTAGTATTGTCCAAATGTTGGGGAAGGAATTTGGCTGTGACATGTTCCTGGGACATTATTGTGGCAGCTGGCGTTACTTGCACAGAGGCTGGTGGTGCTTGGCAGTGCTGGGAAGGGCGAGGAGCAGTGACACCAATGCCACAGAGTTCACCCAGAGAACCACTTAGTGTCTGCCGGGGTTACTGTGAGCCCAGAGGACTGGGAGACAAGTATTTCTCTACAATGCCGACTTGAGGGGGTTGAAGTTTATTCAAATAACATAATGTGGTTTTTCATTTCTACAGTTTGCACAGCAGCATGTCAAGGTTTCCGGAGTGGGCTGCAGATTAGAGAGCATTCAAACGGCTTCAGCTCAGCTCCTTGTTTTTGGCAGGCATGTTAGAGGAGCTGCTCTGCCTTTGCAGCCACTTTGTAGCAATGTTGCCATTCTAAAAAGAAATAGAAGGTAACATTTTAATTCTGAGCATTCGAATACAGGATACGACATTATTTTAGGGTCGACTGATTCATTTGACTGTGAAACAGTCTTGACAGTCATTGGGAGTGGGCTGCTGTTGTTGTGGCTTCCAGGCTCAAAGACAAATTATTTTGTATGTCTCTGGTCTCAATAAAGGTGAAGAATTCAGTTGACCTTGAGGGGACTGGAATAGCAAAATTAGAACAACCACAATGCCATCAGCTGTAGCTGAAGGTCAACAGAGAAAGAGAAATAAAGGAAAATATAAAGATTGTTATTGCACCCAACAGCACAGCCAAATCACCAAATGTCCTCGCAGTTTAAAACTTACTAAGCTGGGGAGAAGGTTGGCAATTTTGATAGCTACTGGGTAGTAGGACAAAATCTAAATCATCTCCTTTCACTACTTATATATCTAAATAGTTGATATAAGTAAAGAGCTACACTGGAGAACAAAATAAATAAAAAAAGAAAAATATTATTGACAACACATTGTATTGGCTTTAGTAATGATAAGTAAATATTTTACTAATGCTTGCTAGATCAGTTATAAGCAATTAAGAAGAGCAACAAATATAACTGTATATTCATTCACACATGTTTTGTCTCTTTGGACCATTTACCTTCTGGGAAAGTTTGGCATGCATAGCTGTAGATATGATGGACTAGAAAGTGAGCATGAACTTGTACCATTTTCTAAAAAGCCACCCCTTGTGAAACTTTAACATAAAGAAATAATTATTAATTATTTGCAGTTAATAAATCATTTTTGTGCTTTAAGAGTGTGAGAAAGTGAGATGATGTATTTTTATAGATTACCAAAATTTAAAACTCCACTATTACCAAACACTAAGGATAAACAATAGCTAAAGCAAAGCTCCCTTATTACAAAGCCATTGTCACGGTAGAGTAAAGTATAGCAAGTATAGTATCTCTGTAGCTATACAATGAGGAATAGTATATTGTATTACATATACAGCAGTATCTTGTTTTCCTTTCTGGTTAGTGCCTTATTGATATCAAGATGTAAATGATATATAACAAAGGAATGTATTTTTGTACAGTAGCTGGAAACGTTATACCCTTACACTTCTCATCTTCAGAGGAAAAAAAATAAAGAAACACGTTACATTGCATGAATAGATAGACCCATCAGTATTAAATATGTAGAAACTTTTTAAAAAAACAAAGTAAATGTGTTTGTGTGATTCTCTCGTGTTTTGATGTGTAGCAGCTGTGCGGGTAAAACGGAACGCTGCCACCACCCTCAGTCCGAGGCAACAGCACCCACAGCTGGATTAATGACTCCGAGCCCTGCAGTGTTGCCGTCAGGTTCCTGTCTAGACAGGCATCCCCCTTAGATGGGTTACTACTGTTGTGGAAATAGATTCTTCAATAAAGATCAACAAACAGGATCAGCTTTTTCTCCGTGGTTTATTTTGCCAAAGCATTTTCCACTGCAGACAAAAATATGTTCATCCCTACATCCTCACAAAGTTAGAATCTAGTAGGAATGACGATGTGCCAAATCTTGCACAGTTTTTTAGGGAGAGGGACAGGACGCGAATAGCCTTGGTTGGGTGACATCTTTAGACCAAACAAAAACATGCCTTAGACATTACAATTCTGAACATTCTGAACCTCTCTCATCACAAGGTCTCTAACACAGGGTACAGATGTACAAATATGCCATTATACCATCATGAGTTTGTTATTTGCATTATCCATTAAGAAGGTGAGACAGAGGAGACACTGTGTCTGACCTGACAAAACTATGGTTATGAATTACAAATATCCAAAATTCCCACAACACTACAAAAAATACTAACATAATCTGGATTTTGTAAACAAAGCATGCAAAACTGACTCATAACCCCCCCTCAATATACCATCCCTCCACTGCTAATGCCTCCCCACCACCACCTCCATCCCATGACTGCTGTCACATCTCTGGTGTATATATTTTCCAGTATGAATAACATGTACAACAAAGCACGATGACTGCATTTTTTACAAGTATCCATTCTTTCCAAATATACAAAATAAGACGAACAAATGTTTTTGCATGTTTTACCCTTACAATTATTTCTCTGTCCCCACCAAGAAGTATTATTGCAGCTAGTAAACCAAATGTGTTTTTCAGCCATTGTTTTCACCAAACATGCAAAGACTTAGGGCTAAATCTAATGGTTACTTTCATTTTGGATTCATTTGATGAGATTTTTTTTCCAATTAGTTCTATAAAGACAAAAAAAAGTCCATTTGTCGCACTCCATTTCAAGTTCCCAGAGCCTATTATGTCTTCAATTGTCTTGTTTTGCTCCAATTCATATTCTGTAAAAATAAACTTAATCTTTGTCAACTTTGGAAAAAGTGCTACTTTAATGTTCTAAGTTGTTGCTTATAACAGCTCAATGTGCAGCCCATAAAGCTGTGATTAGAATATAAAGAGAGCTACATCAGAAGATGTTGTATGTGTACACCATCCAAATATGCATCAAGTATTCTCTATTTTCCATTTTGTCAAAGTTACAGCTGCCTGGTAATGGAACCCTAAAGTAAAACCTCATTAAAGTCCACAATTAAGTTATTTGTAAAGTCCACAATTAAGTTATAATGTGCTGATAGAACTGAACTGGTTATAAAATGTTAATGTTGTGTTTAAAACATACACCCTCTGAAACATACATTGCTTTAGGTCAGTCGGAAGCTTTTCAACGTTTTCTGCCTTATGTAATGTTGTTGTATGTTGAGCTAAGAGCAATGATTGAAAAATGATTAAACAGTTATTTTAAAAAAGCTGGTTTATGTTTGGTTTTACACCTGATTAGTTCATTAATATTGGAGAAAAGAACCAGGGTGCTGTAGTAGGTTATAAACGGTGCTGAGTGATTTAAATATGCCCAGATGCTCAACAGTGTCAAATTACTGTAGAAAATTTAAGAAACACAATATTTTACAGTACCTTTTAATTTCCTAATACAATCTCAGGTTTCACTTGATGATGTTTAACTCAAAATAGACAAACACATCAATAATGAGCTGAGGAGAAATTAGTAGGCGTTGAGACAAAAATGAACACAGACAAAAACAATAGGACATTGCAATAATGTTAGACCCATATACCATTGGCTTTTAAAAGAATATCAGATATCTGTTGGGAAAATGGAATCGCATTGCCAGTTTTTAACTGCTCCTTTAGAACAGCTATTGGATAGACATACCATACCATCCATAATGAGCTGGTTTCAGCTTGGTCATTGCCATGAGCCATCATTAAATCCGTTACCCATGGTGCAATGTTCCTGACTATGTGCAGCGGCAGTCTAACCGAGCTACATGTAGTGGATCAGAGGTTACTGACTCACAGTGGTGGAGAGGGTGGAGGGGGATGGTGGTGGTGGTGGTGGTGGTGTCATGATTGTTAGAGAAATAAATTTGATAAATACTGCATGTTCAGTCCACATGTTGACAGAATGTTTCTGTGCCAGCTAGATGCACACTAGATGGACTGACCTTCAGTCTGCATGTCCACAACCTCTGGACAGCCTTGGAAGCTGATGAATGGTTGCTGGACTAAGCAGTACCATGTCCACTCTTTAGGTTACTGTTGGCTGCATTTCAGTTCCCTCCGTACACACATGAAGTGGATTGTTTTACTATGATTCAGATTCCAGCACACTCGCCATAATAAAGCCTACAGCTAATTCTAAGCTCCTCTCATCGCACACACTGCCAATTTCCTGATCCCGCCCAGGCTGAGAAAGTTTGCAAATGTTCCGAGGGTCCTTATAGCAGATTCCTTTCTCTGCTCATTATCTGCTTGCTGGGAAAAACTCATCAGATTCACTTGAGTGTTAAGACTATTAGTCCTCCTGACAGTGTGTCTTAGTCACGGGACAGTGGATTCTGCTACTAAAGCAATATGGCAGAGCTCTGCTCATAGTCATGTCTACAGTCCATTCGAGGCCTAGGCATTAGTATGCCTGACAGAGTAGTCTTTTTAATTAGGAATGCTCTGTTTAAAGACTTAAAACTCATTGAGGTTGCTTTGAGCAACATCGAATGCAGCATTTTTTGTCTTTGTCTTTTTCTCACCGCATTCTGTAGCGAACTCTTACAGCAGAAAGGTTTGATAGACATATCATAGCACAAACCATAATCAAATGGGCTGTGGCAAACCAGTGTAGCACATACTCAGCACACCCTTACAGTTTATTGGAGTGCTGCAGCTGGATGCATTATGGATTCAGTTCTCTCTTATTGTGTATTAAGTTACAATTTAAAGATCATTTCAACATTATTCCCCATGATTAGCACACTGAGGAGAAGTGGAAGAAACAAAGGATCTGTTGTGTGATATTTTGAGAGGATATAGAACTCAGTTTCCCTTGCCTTGTAAGGCTACAAAGCAACTCCATTGAAGACTAGATTGGGCTAACCATATGAAGTATTGTCACTTCCACAGATATCTCCTATGTCTCATAAGCTGTGCATAATATGACCACTTAATACTGTTGGTCAACTTCGTGAAAATTAGGTACTATTTTAAGAGAGAGATTATGCACATACACACACACACACACACACAGTAGTAGGGGTTTAAAGCTAAGGTTCTTATCAGTAGTCCCTGGAACCTGGAGTGAGCTGAAGAGGTTGAAAATATGGAAATCACATATAAGGGCTGCTTTCAAACCAGAGAGGGAAGGCCGGGGTAGCTTCACTTACCTGAGTGAGTGCCGATAGTAGATAGATAGATAGAAAAACTTTATTGATCCCAAAGGAAATTTGAGAGAATTGGTAGCTTAGCTCTGTTTTCTGCTTCAGTTAAGTATAGGTAGTTGTTGGGGAATGGATCATGAGCTGAAACTGTGGTCTGATCTCAGTAGTCCTTTCAAAAAGTAGCCTCTCCATGCGTGTGGCGTGCACTCCGTGCCGCTACCCGCACCTCTCTGCTGCACTCCGGCAGTCATGTCTTTTATTAAAGCCAGTGTAACCACACCTCCAACAATTTCTCACCATGAAAACCAGTCTGAAAAGAAAAGTAAAGAAAGAAGAAAACAGAGGAACTCTAACCTTTACCTCCTTACACAACAGCTTTAACAAGCAAGTCTTCATTTTTTTTCCTGATTTTTATTTAAAATGTAATTATACAGTTACTTGACGCCTGGCATGTTTTCCTACTGAGACAGTTGCTGTACTACTTGAATTATTTGCAACCAACAAAATCTGGAGCAAAAAGAAACTTTTCTACGACAGCATGCAACACAACAAAGATAGAAGTGGGGTGTTTTTTCTTACTCTAATTTTCATCTTTATTTTAGTGTCGTGGTCGGTCTATCTTAACTATTACTTAAAGCAAGGTCAAACCAGCAGAAATCATTTAAGTGAAACTGTCAGTCATGAACTGAAGCAGGGGTGAACGCCACAAAATCTGTTATTACTAAGACGTTTTACTTCTACCTCGTTGTTACAACTTTGCATAGCACAACAGTGATTGGGCAGTACAGTCCAACTCACTGTTCTTTGCCTTGGCTGAGGACATGTGGTCTAAAGGACAGATTGCGTACATGCAGTGGTCAGCACTATACTAAACACTAAAGTTCCCTGATGCAGTTAATAACATAGTCACCGTTGAGTCATCAGTACCCACATTCATCGTTATCCAAGTATTGGTGCACTGTCAGGAGACAGATCAAACAGTGTGGATGACTCAGACTCCTGCCTGAAGATGTTCAGACATTGTTCAGCACAAAAGAAGCTCAATTCAAGGCCCTTGGGCTGCTGCTTTCTTACCTTAAAATCAAAAAGACTCCAAGCAGCCAAGTTATTCTGCAAACATGTTTCCTTTTTACACTATTCATCCCTTAACTGTGAGAGACTCTTATCAAAAGGGCTCGCTCACAGGTTTACTGTGGCTGTTTAAGCAGATAAATAGCTGCTTCCTCTGTCTCTGGCCTCAGGGAATGTAGCTGGACCTTGTGGACTCTCCATCTGCTGGATACACAATAAACAAGGTCACGGTGAGGTTTTAATACAGGATAGAGCTGTTTATGTGGTCTGTCATCACCACCTCTAATTCTCAGTTTTTATCCAGCCAAGTACATCGCTTCATCGCCTGTTGTATAATACACTGTCTGATTTATGTTTCGAGCTCTCCAGTGTTTGAGTGATTCACAGTCCAGTCATCACTGTGGTGCTAAAGTCAGACAGAATGCAGGTTTTCTGACAGTGAAAGCATGGAGGGTTAGACTGGTGGCGTGTGAAAGTGGATATTTTTAAATCTTACTCTGAGATTTGTTATGACATTGGTGAACATCTTTAATGTCAATGTTGTACTGAGGACAAAATGTAAAGTGCTGTGTAGTAACTGTATAATTTCCTGTCATGTGACTGAGCCTCTTGCAGAAATATAAATCTGTGTGCTTTTTTTAAAAAGATTTCTGTCTTCAATAGGAAGGTTGGGGCTAGGGGTGAGTTGTAGGAAAGTCACAAGGAATGGAGAGGCAGACTAAGACATTGTTTGTAAGGGTCTTTTAATTGGGTTTCTTGGCAATAAGACAGCAATTTGAGTAAAACCAGCCTTAGCCTGTGGAGTTTTAGTCCGGGATTCTAATCCAATTCAGTGAATATCTCCTGACACTCCACTATCTGTCCGTTCTGTGTGTGTTCATACACAGCCCGGCCCTGTAAATGGAAGACAAATAAAGTGGATCGGACTGAGCCTCACAACACTATTGCTACTGCTCTCCCTCTTCCATGTCCTCGCCCACGAGGAAAGGAGCGACATCGTGATAATGAAACATAAATAACATTGGAAAAGTTGGTATAAAAATATTTATTTGTTTGGGTGTTGAGTTCAAATATCAGTAGTTTTTCTGTTGAGTCACTGACTCCATTGTAACATTGCTGTTATAAGACACAGACACACTACATTTTGGAAACAGCTGAATCTGAAAGGCGTAATATAATACACTGGTTTACTGTATGTGGATAGAAAGCTTCAACAGGCGAAAACAAAAGTTATATTCTTCAAATGTATCTGCATTGGAGTAGACATGGTCTCATTAGATTTGCTGAGGACAAAGCTCACAGGTAATTCTGCGTGTTCTGTTTATTTACAGTATTTACGGAAATTTAGTATTTTTCATTTAAGGCACGAAAGACTGACAGGTGAAACTGTGTAATTCTCAAAGCACCCGCAAAGGGTGTTATGCACTCCTAACCGCGCTTGCAAGTAAAACGCTCTTTCTAAGCAAATTAGCCTTGTTACAAAAACAGTCAGCCACACACAGTAACAGTGAAATTAGTAGCGTCATCAGAGAGTTGGTGGTAATGAAGAGCATTTATAAGAGGTGTCCATCGCTTCAAATCATGCCGTCTTCTTTAGATGAATGTATGTGTGAAAACACCAACAGCACTAGGGGTGGGAATCACACAGTAAATCACGATATGACACCATCACATGTTGCCCATAATAATAATGGTATCATGATACAGAGAGACAAGAAAATCTTTCAAGAAACATCACAATATATTTGTAACTGAATAAGAAAAATACCTCTAAAAAGAAGGATTTATGTATTTATTCAGTGCATTGTGGTGAGTAACTATGTACAACAAAGTGTACATACAATAAATGTATAAAAAAAGACATTTCTCTCTTTAATGAAAATATTGATATTTGGCGCCAGAGTGTCGATAACATATTGCAAGTTTAAATTGTTTAAATTCCTTGCCTGAAGTTTTGAGAAATACCTCTGTACCTTCTAGCTCATTGTCTGTAAGGCCCAGGCAGGAATGAGGACTCAGATGCGGAGGTTCGCGGATCAAAACTGAATTTATTTCTTGGCGACAAGAATGTGGCACAGTGCAAAAAAGCCACAAACAAAAAATCACTCCGCACAGGAGGAACCAACAAATATTGATGGTTATAGAACAAAATACAAAATAAAGTCGCTCCGTCAAAGAGGAAAAAACAAAAGGCAAGGTTAACAAATTAAAATCTAAACTACTACAGAAGGAATAACCAAAAACAAAGTGAACAAAATAAGAAATTAAACAAGGTTGCTCCAACCAGGAGGAAAAAACAATGGAGACCAGAGCAATCAAAAAGGTTAAACTTACTATGAGCAAAAAGGGAATACAAACACCTGAACGTGGAAACAATAAACTCGATGGCATGAACAAGACTGTGGTAAAACGCTGGATACATTCGACACAAGGTACGAAATAATCTGGCAACGGGACAGGGGAGAAGACACAGACTTTATACACATGAAGGGAGGGGAACCACAGGTGGAAACAATCGGGGATCAGGGCCCAGTATTTCAAACGTGATCTGACAGGATTATCCTGGTCGGATTGGATTAAATCTAGATCTGATCTGAAAACTGGGTATTTCAACACAGATCAGGAGAATCCTGATCCTGAAGATCAGGGTTTCAGCTCTGGTAATCCAATCCTCCCCTGAATCCAGATAAAAGGCTGATTTGGGTATTTCAAAAGTTAAGTCAGATATCTGGATCAACTTGATACCAAAATTTCAGGATCATTTGAATCCCACCTCAGAGGTGGATTTGACTTGGATTGACAAACTCTCAGCGCATACTTCTCCTAGATATCGTTACTCAAGATGTTTGTTACACTTAAGTGTTAGTGTTGTACTTCTAACAAGTAATTTAAGTAATATCAAAAAATGTAAAGCATAGTAAAATTTTTGACCACACTGTAAAACTGCTGTAAATAAAATTACAATTATTTCTCAAATTCTAGTTCACCAAACATTGTAACTTGCATGTACCAAAACAGAGAAAGACAAAGGAATGCAGGGTCCAAACAAAGTTTTATTCCAACAAAAAATAATGTGACCACTGAGGACCATGCTATTTCAAATGTCAAGCTGTTTCTCTAACAGCTTGATTGTTAATTCTGTCTCTTTTTGCTGAAGCAGCGTCAGCTTAATTTGCCGTTTGGCCAGTTCAGTCTGTTTGACTGCCCTTTCGGTCACCATTTTGAGGAGCCTCTCATAGGCTTCCTCATCCCCGGCATGCCTCTTCCGTCGCCGTCGCTCTGGCGCTGGCGCTGGCTCTGGCTCTCGCCCCCGTGCCTGATGTGGTAGATAGATAAGTTTATTGGTCACATGCAAAGCTAAAACCAAGGTTTAAAAACAGTGTAGTGAAATGCAAAAAAAAACAAGCTCTCACCAATGTTGGAGAGGAATTAGGATGAAGAAATGTTTCTAATTGTGTCACTGACCAATACCATGAAAGTAATGCCATTACAAATTTAAGCAGTTTCAAGCACTTTATTCAAACTCCAATTACTTGAAAGTCTTAAATGTATCAATACAATTAAAGCATTTTCAAGGATTTCCAGCACTCACCCTGTTGTAGCTGAGTGGTCCATGGCTGTGAGTGGACTCTGAAGGTAGAAGGTGTATGAGTATCTTAATCCACAATCCCAAATTGTGTTTATGTAGCCTACACAAAAACATGATATCATCACCAGCATTAGGCTACTGTAGCATTCTGAACCTTCTGAACAAACCTTGTAGTTAATACTCAAACTGTGTTGCGTTGTGTTTTCTAAGCACTGAGCAGGTCTGTACACAATGCAGCCTGCTTATACTGTAAATCTGCCGTGACGCTAATGATAGCCGCTAATGATAGCCGCTAATGATAGCCCGCTAGCTGCTTAACACACAAGTCAATGGAGCCGCGTTAGCTCCCGTTAGCACGGCCGCGTCTCAATTAGAGATCGCCACGGCCTGCTTTTAATAAGGTGACAATTCAAATAGTTGGCTTGCATGATGTGTTGGTTGCCGTTCGTATGGTATTAAAACCGCTACACAATAGACGACGGTTAACTTACACTTTTGACGTGAAAGTCGGCTCTCTGCTACTCCTTTCATGAAGTAGTCCACCATGTTTCAGATCCCGGGGGCGGAGACTTGAGATTGGGAAATCCGTATCCGGCCAGGTAGGGATGACGGTGATCCGATCTGCCTGTGTTTTGAAATACTCAGATAAAGTCAGCAGGATCACCGTGATCCATGACTGAGAAAAGGAGGATTTCATTATCCGGATTATTCTGATCCAGATTACAAATTTTGAAATACTGGGCCCTGGGAATGACGTCAGACCAGTGACACAAGAGGAAGGGCAAGTGACCTGGAACGAGAGGAGAGTTATCTTTCAAAATAAAACAGGAAATTCACAAGACAAAAACCCAAAGACAGGACAGACCTCACCGTGGTGTGACACTGTCTGCTAAAATTCTGCCCTCTAGTCAGATGCAAAACTTTATGGGTTTGTTTGCGCTGTAATTTCATTAGTGCAATATCTGTTGTGAATCAGACCTTGAGACATTGCAGATAGTGGTTGCAACTGATGCTTTATTAATTCTGCTGTCAGTAGTTGCAATCCATTCTTTGTGAATTATCCTGTGAATGTATTGGCAGCTCCCTCCATATTTTTTCCTCCATAGCTCCTGTGAACGACTGGGCTCAATTAAGTAGATTAACTATGTGTTATTCACTCTGCCTTTGTTGGACTGCACCAACGTGAATTTGCAGTTGCGGAATCTTCAGCAGTGAACAGAAAGGGCAAAAATAGAAAACATTTATATCGCAAGCAAAGGTTTGAAATGCAACAAATACATCTTAGTTGAATATTCATTAGTTTTTCTAATTTCTAAGTTCAGATTTAGATAGTGATAATTGAGTGGGAAAAATTATCCCCCTTTCATATGGGTGACACATTCATGTACTATAAATGTCTGCTAAACACACGATCACGCCACATCTGTATGGAGTAATTTAATTGTTGTTTGAATGATAATAACATCCAATTGAATTCCAATCCCTGATAGAGAAAAAATGTGAGAAAGTATGTCAAACCCACACAAAATACTCAGCTGCCAAATCCACATGCAGAAAACACACGTTTTAAGATTTTATTCAGGCAAATTTCAGTTGTGCAGACAGGGCTCCGAACTGCGACCAAATGGTGATGTTTTGCAACCAAAATTTGAGAGTGTGCGACTGAATTCTATGTCTAGTCGCGCATGCACAACCAGATGTCTCTCCATATCAAAATGTAAGAGGCTAAACATATATAGCCACCATGAGTACCGTAGGCTACACCACTGCAAACACCTGCAGCACCACCACAGCTCTCTGCTAAAATCAACTCCCCTGTAAAGAAAATACTGAAATTTTAAAATAGTGTTAAGATATCGTCACGTCTCATGGACTCAATATTGTGTATTGTCTATTGTAATTTCACAGTGCTCGTAGTGAAAAAAGTTTGTCTGGAGCGGAGAAAGTGTGATCACAGTAATGTGGGAACTACCCAGATCCCAAATTAATGCTGAATAGGACACAGCAAGGATAATATGCCAGAATGGTTGTAATAATGAATAACCATTGCATAATTATTCCCCTCTTTCAAAGATTGCAAAATTTCACAGTTAAAGGATGAGGGAATTCATTCATTCTCTATTTTCATGTTGTCAAAAGAAATCCTATCAAGCCAACAATGTTTTAAACCATCTTGCACTTTCTGACTTTACACCGGACTTAATAGGTACTACTGAAATATGCTCACAAATATGAAGTTTTAATTTTTTTTAAATACTTGGTAATTTCCTAAAGCAGCTGGGCACTGTAGTATTTTTTTTATTTTTTTTTTAAATCAAATATCACTCAAACAGGAATAAATAGTTCAGTGTATTCATAGCACATGCACACTGCAACAGTGTTATTGTTTTTTGACAACAATAGAGCTCTACAGCAGAGAGGAATAAGATCTATCATGGTGATTTCAAAAACATAATAGGGTTTATTGGTGCGTTTCCTCTATGGACAACTACCCTCAATGAGGTGGGTCTATCTCGCCCCTAATTTGCATGTGTCACTCAAGAGACCGTTTGACCAGGTAGAAAATCTTTTGTCCCCTGAGATTAGCAAGCACATGTTTATCAAGAATATATAGCAGCAAAAAGGAACGATGAAGACGTCCGGGCCATGTTGGTTTGCTCTGCTCCTTCCATCTTGGAATCTCTTCCTTATTGTTCATGGTGCGCGCTGTAACACTGATCAGCTGATCACCGGCAATCGAAACCCACTCGGAGTACTACGTCACCTCCGGAGTCTCGTAAATCCCTCTCAGGCCTTTTTTTGTAATGGAAATGTGGCGAGTGAACAGCCATTTGAGAGGGCGTGCCCTGAAACTTTCCAAGCGGCCACTCTAAATATGTATGAAACCTTTTGTCTTTGCCTTCCTCATCTAAGCTATTTCCTAGACTAAATATCTACTGTTGCTACTTGCTCATCCCAACTCAAGCCCCAAAGTTGGATTTTCTTTGTTGATATCACAGACGGTTTATGTTCTATGTCTTTCTATAAACGGGGAAATGGAGTCACTAGCTGGAGTAACAGGTAGGTTGAGGGACATTGTGTACAACAAAAAACTGCCAGACTTAAGAGAAAGTAACTCTTTGAGTTCATGATTACATGTAACATCAACAGAGGATAGGATAGGTAATGTTTTTGTCTTTAAGAGGAGAGGAGCATGTACACAGAGTTGGGGCATTCTTTTCCTCCACTCTCATAAAGATTAAGGAGCGTATGTGAGGATCAGTTAACTCTTCTGAAAAGAATAAATGGTGCTGATGGCTCCTGCATAATCTCAAACTCATTTGAGCGCTTTGTGCAGGAGAAAGGGTCCTGCTCAACGGCCGCCTGCTTAATTCAACACTGTGTTTAAAAGAAAATACAAAAAAAAACAATCACAAATCGTGAATGTTTTTTAATCAGCTCATTCTCTTTTAAAGCCATAACGCTCGATGGCTTTCCTCATGAGTTAAGTCATTAACTGAGGCTGTAAATGGATGAGTTCATCTGGGCAGGGAGATAGAGGTGGAGGACAGTGTTTGGGTGGCGACGGAGGCATAGGAGGTGGCAGTGGTGACGGGGTGTTTTCCAAGTTTGAGGGTTCTTTCCAGTTGTCTTGTCAAATTGCTAATGGAGACATCCCACTGAGAGACACTTAGAGTGTTTCGCAGGAAGAGATGATGTGAGAGCATACGGTCTGACATTGTAAACCCAAATGTCCCATTATGGATGTGATGAAAACTGCCCCCTCCAGTATATGAGATAACCTGAGGGCCTGCAGGGGGGCATGATGAGGTAGAGGACAGAATGGAGGGATGGCTGATAAAAAAGAAAGGCTGTAGAAGACTGCAAAAAGAGGTGAGTGTGACATTAAGGCATGCAGAGTTGGATGTGTGTAAGGGGGGATTTGGACAAAAACATAACACAGAAGTAAAGAGACGCAGGAGGGGGAGACAGCAGCGAATGAAACAGCAGAGCACAGCAGAGTGAGAGCAGCAATGACATTAAATCTGTGGCTGAAAACAGATGATTTCCCATTTAACACTCCATTGAGTTCTCCGTTATCCTGGGTCCTGCCTGGCACTGTGACAGCTCCACTGCTTTCCTTCTGTTTCACAATAACAACCCCTCAAACCATCCACCCTTCACACACCAACATATACACATCCCTCCCATTGTTCATCCACTGCACTGTTCAATATCCCTACCACAGAGGCTTCCGGGACATTATTAGACAACCAGCAGGATACTGGGCGGGGGGTTGAAATGGGGTTTCAGGTTGGGGGTGGATGGTGTCCAAATAACAACAATCTACCACCCACACCTCTCTCTGTCGCTCCAGTAATGGACCACAATGGAATCAATGGGAGGCATTGTCAACAGATGTTTTTTTTTTTTCTCAGGCAGTAAAGTGGTGAGGGTGTTCTCATTTTTACAGAGAGAATTACACAAAAACAACATCAGAGGGGCCAAGAAGGTGAGGAGGAATTGTGTCTCGCTTCAGCCTCAAACACACTGCAGATACTCATAGACATTGAGGGATGATCTAAGATTTGTTGATCCACCATTCATTTGTCTGTATTTGTGTTCTTGTACTTGCACCTCACACTGGTTTGAAGAGGCTGAGATTAAAGATGATGTTACGCACTTCCATGCACCAATCAGGATTTACACACAATCAAAATCTTGAATGTTTTTTTTTTTTGCTTATGTTTCCAGGGCCACTGTCAGTCAACTCATCCCACCACATAGACAGTCCTGATGAAGCAGATTAGCTATTTTTTTTTCTGGATATGAGATACATTTATTGTTGCTTATTTACTAATGCATATCTATTGTTGTATTAGAATAATTAGTCCCATTATTTGTGCTTTAGTATTCTGAAAAAGTTGCATTACAGACATAATTAGTTTTTTTTAACCAAATCGGGCTGATTCAATGCAAGGTGTCTTATTTCCTACACAAACAAATGAAAGTGAAGTGTCTTCTTATCAAATTTGAATTTTAGATTAAAATGAATCCTTAATTAAGGTGCAAATCCTCTGAAGGGACTTAAACCCAAAATGCATGGGGGACAGAGATGCAGCAATGTTTTTTACTTGTTACACAGAATCCATCAGTCTAACTGTCCTCCACTCTTTCCCCTCTGTCATGTGGCCAACTCCACCACAGAAAACACTTCCACTTCCATTGTTGATTGTGTTCTAGTAGAGACTGCTTGCAATTATTAAACAAATACAGTATGTTATCTCTATTGTTTGAAATTGAGATTTCAGACTTGTTTTTAAAACCCCAAACATGTCCCAGGTCTGTTTGGCCCCGGGGATACAAGAGGGTCCCAAAAGTGAAGACCATACAAGGGTTAATCATTTTTAACAGATTGTACTTGTTTTTTACTCCGATTTATGTGATTTTTACCTGTTGGAGGGCCGTGTAGCCCATAGTGAAAGAAACATAAAAAGCACACGAGGAGTGCATGCAGGCACGAGAAACAGGATGCTGACTGCAGTTCAATAACAGCCACTGGTGTTGCTAATAACAATGGTTTTCTGAAAGTTATACAGAGAACCTTTAATTGAATACATCAGAATACATCTTTCGGTCATTGCACCACTTTGGTCCAGACTGAAATATCTCAATTATTTGATGAATTGTCGTGAATGATAGTTACATTTTTTTTTTTACAGAGAACAACAAATGTAAAATATTTTATGATATGGCTATAATTTATTTCACTACTAGGTTATTTCAACTAGAAACAATGTTAGAAAAACTGGTATTTATTTAAAAATGTCATGAGTTTTTACTTTGCTGACATAGCCAACATCCCAAAGCAGCTAGAAACCAGAGGGAGAGGTGTGTGGGATGAGGAAGAGAAAGGATGTGGAGGTAGGCAGCAGGCCAGACGGAGAGATGGTAGGAGATGGGTGGGAGCTGACACCAAATCTGGGTGTCGGTAATGAGACACAGTGGCAGTCTTGGCCTGCTTTAGGAGTGTTTGCCAAACAAAAAGTGTTAACTCAATTAAAGGCCAGATTTCCCCCTTGAAAAAGGGGAAAAGTGAAATCATCCCTGCTTGTTAAACCTGCCACTTAATTTCACTCAAATTATTACTTATGATCCCAAGGACCCCAAAGCTAATTGTTTCTCTCTCTGCCTTCCTCCCTCTGCCTTCTGCTTAGTTTGCATTGACAGAAAGAAGCTGTTTCATCAGCTCTGGTAAATGGCTTCATCTGGGAGAAGCTGTGAGCTCCCTCTGTTTGGAGACTGTAGTAACTTTTTAAAATGAGCTCAAACTCTGGAAAAAGCCCATTACGTGTTGAGGACACAAATCAAAATGTTTTTCCAGACATTGCACAGAATATGTGATAATAGCTTTTGGACTTTGCATTTTGTTTTGTGAGAATCGCTATATACATGAGCTAGAGCTTAGGACTTACAGTTTGTTAACCTGAGCCTCCAGACTCAAGATCTCATTGGTCACTCACACCACCAGTCACAACAGTGTCTATTAACTTCATATGAGAAGGATAGGGTTTTTTTTTTTTTTTTAAACATATTACAACAAAGATATTTTGAGATGATTTATCCTACAAGTATGACATACAGATGGGAAGATACTTTTCATAAAGTTTCCCCAAAAATTCCTCTCATAAATGACTTTGATCAAACGATTTTATCCATCAGAAAAAAGGGCTTTCTCTTTCAGTATAGAGTTTAAAAACATTCTTATGAGTCCACTAAGATGAGAATTTAAGACACAGAGCATTTGTTTGGCTGTTGGACTACAGTTCAACATAAAAGCTTGATAGAAAGCAGGCCCTTGATGTGGTGTACAGGTGAATGAGGTAGGTTTCCGTTTAATGACATAATGAAAGATGCCGCTGTTACATTTAAAGATCTGTTTGTTGAACACAGGAAGAATACTGAATGGTCGGATGTGGCTGTGTTTTTTTAATCATGTGCATTATAACAGTGTGGGAAAGCAGAATGGACATTGATGGCTGAACATTTTTTGAATTAAGATGAAAACCGAGCTTAACTGATTAGACCGCCATCTCTCTCTCTGACTGTAATTAATATACTGTAGAATCACCAACGCTACCACTTGGTTGATTGGCTGCAAGAAAGCCAACAGGTTGTATTGTTGGAGTTGCCTGCTTTTTTCATACAATAAATCAACGGCCTTGGTTAATAGTGTTTTTATTAGCCTGACTAATTTAACAGTCAACCTCTTCAGTGTAGCGTCTTTTTTTGCCTTGAAGCGCATCCAGCCCAAGCCCCGACCACAGTGACTTCCTGGTTGATCCAATACGGAAGTGCCAAAAACTGAACTTCTCAGAGTGTCCACTAGGAGTACTTTGCACAATAGAGCAGTGTCTCATTGACCCCCATGTAAAATAGGCTGTTTTTCACAGCATTATTAAACCTTTTTAAGACCTGGTACAAAAAAAACATTCTAGTCTGTATGTTTAGGTCATATCTCCATGAGAACACTGAGGGGGGTGATTTTTTTTTGTACCAACCTAGTTTTTATTTTATTGGAGGTTAAAGTTTATTGATAATTAGGGACATGGCCCCTTGAGTGACACTTCTCCTCGGGCACTAGTTGTCAGGATTAGCATGCTAACTCTGTCATCTTGACCTGGACTGCGATCATTCGTGTGGTGGTGTTACCATAAGTGACAAGATGGTTTGCTCTCCGATTGACTGTACCAAAAGATGGTTTAGGAACATAACGTGTTAATGTTAGCACTGTTATGCTAATTAAAAGCTGCACTTGCATAATGACTTGCATTATAGCCTACTACTACACATACACTAGATGCTAATCTGGAGCACTGGGAGGATTGGGGCTGTGAGTGTTGGTGTTTTACAGTCTATGGGCATGGTACTGTGATGAATATCAGTTTAAATCATAGATAGTAAATGCTGACTTTCTGCACTTCACTCCAGGAGTGTTTTCCACTAGACTGACACGGTAGACACGGAGTGCCATGTGTCCCTACCAGGGCCTTAAGTTAACTTTTTTGGCCACAGTGTTTTTTTACCAGCCAAATGTTATTTTGTGCCTAAAATAAAGGTTAACGACTCAGAAAATGCATAAGAATAGTTTTTGAACTTGTACATAATACACATTAAAGTGCTGTTGAGTTATTAACCAACTTAATCTCATTAATGACTAGACATAATGACTTACAACTGTGTCTGACCTGGTGTGGCAGGCATTTGGAATAGAAAATAAAAGAAATAAAAAAAGTAGAGCATCTCACTGATCTCATTTATTTAGTAAATACCCAACTGCAATCCATCAGTCACTGTTTTCACTTCGGTGTCATAAGATACCCGGGTTTTAACTTTTTTTTTTTTCATTTTAGATTAACAAAAAACATTTATAACAAATGACTTATAAGTTTATGTTGCTTTTCAAGATAAGACAGATTTTGACTGAATAACATTTAGATAAACAAAAACAATAAGGATCATAAGCCTGTGAATGTTCTCATATGTCTAGGTAATCGTTATCCTCAAAGCAATTTCAGTCAAAAGCAACTGGACTTGGTTATTTGTCTAGGAAGACGTTTCACCTCTCATCCAAGAGGCGCCATCAGTTCATGTATGCATCTGATTGTTGGATCTAACCTCAAAGAACAACTGTTCACAAAAAACCTCCTGTGACTCCAACGATGGTCGTTTAGACTCAATAGAGCACTAACGAAGTCGAAACCAACTTCCCACCAACGACTGCCGCTCTAATGACGGTCGTTGGCACTTTGAGCACAAAGGGTTTCAGTGACATCATCGGCCTTGTGAGAGGTTAAATACCTGGATCTCACACCAGCTAGTTGGACCAGTCCCAGCCTGGTCAGATACGTACATGAACTGATGAAGCCTCTTGGATGAGAGGTGAAACGTCTTCCTAGACAAATAACCAAGTCCAGTTGCTTTTGACTGAAATTACTTTGAGAATAAGGATCATAATATTTAACAGAAACCAAACTACATTACACTTTAATGTGGAGGTCAGACACTGATTGAAAAACCCTTTCACAGAGCACATACCATAGACTGAGGGCTCTGAGTCCTTAAAGAGGAGGAGGAGCAGACTTTCCCTTCTGCTTTCTCCACTCTCCATACATACGGCAATCCCCACAGTGCCTCTCCTCTGTTGTGGCATCGTACACAAGCCAGTCGTGAAACTTGCCATCCCTTTACACTTTACACTTTGTATTAAAACATCTTTATTTATTATCTTTTTAATTGTCCTCCTCATTCTCTTTTTGTTCTGTTGCAGCCGGCAATATGCCACCACATTTTTTATTTTTCTTCTTCTCGTTTTTTATTTTGAAAGTCCAAGAAAACGGCGGGGCTTGCTCAGCAACAAAAGGCTACCTGATTGGTCAACAACACACAACACTTGCTCAGTGTTGTGTTGTCGTAGGGCATACTCACACTGTCCTCCCGGACCGCAACCCGGACTTTAGGGTACTTGTCCCCCCTCCCTCTCCCCCCGCGCCCCAGCCCCGTTTGTACTCACACTGCCAGGGCCGGCCAATGCTTCTTGCTGTCCATACGCCATCACGCCGTAACACGTCACACGCATTGATCGCGTGTGTGTGGCTTTGTTTACAAATCTTTCCATAGACCTCGGAGTTTTTGTGCGTCTTGTCGACAGTTTTTGAATATTTTCATCCAACCAAATCTGCAGTAAACACTCCACCTCTGCACCACACCAACGTGAACCTTTCACCGCCATTGGTGTTGTTGTTAAATGTCCGCGCATGGTCCGTCCTTCTATTTACATGTCCGAACAGGCGGACATAACGATACTGCCGTAGGGCTCGTGCTCGTGCTCGTGCTCGTGCTGGTACACGTGCGCACGCTCGTGCTCGTACATGTGCAAACGGCTCCGCTAAAGCCCACCTCTTTCAAGCGGGCCGTGGACGGTCCGCTGGCCGCAGTTGAGCGCGGAGCGGGTGCACTCACACTGCTGAAAGGTACTAGGCTTTAGCTGAAAAAACGGTTTTGGCAGCGGCCAAAAGGACAGTGTGAGTAGGCTCTTATTGGCTACACACCAACGAGGCAGGTAGATTGACAGTTTCACCCGCCAATCACAAAAGTTACCCTCATTTAGCGTGTGGGCGAATGCCAATTTCATGCCGTGGTCCCTACCCTCTAAAAAATCCTGGTCCCATTACAAAATTGACTCCCACACCCGTTTATCTTGTAACGTGTTCTGTTAGCCAAAGGTGGAGCTAATGTGGCTAATTCTTTAAACGTCCGCCAGACAGCCGTATCCCCCTCCCCCCAACATCACGTCTATGCCCTCTTTTGGTAAAAGGCTCCCAGATGCGAGTATGATTGGATCAAGTTGAGAGAATGAACGCAGACGAAGAGGCTACATCCGTTTTTAATTCATCAACTTTATGACGATGGACTTTGTTTTCAAGTAGCCAAATCAGATCAGCCCACTGATTTTATTTTATTTCTAAACAAAGCTGGCGCGTCCATTTTATATTGTCATGGCACATTATAGCTGGTTATAACACTTTGCTCATTTAGGCCAACTGTAGGCTACTTAGGGCGTATATTTTGGAATATTAGGTTGATTTTTGATTGTTGATTAGGACAATCAAATTAGGCATTAGGAGGCATAGATTGTTATTTTTATCAATACTTCTATGCCTCCTAATGCCATGCTGGCGATGACTGTGTGAGCGCCATACACTGCGCCCACGCTGTGAGGGAGCCGTTGGGCGCTGTGTATGGAGCTTTTCAGGTCACAAAGTAATTATGCTTCTTCTGTAAATTTTCATATTCAACCACTAATTCTGAATACTTTCAGCTAAAAAAAACAACAAAAAAACATTAAGCTCCTCAAGGTCATTAATGCTTCTATTCAACTTTTTAAAGTAGGCTACAAAGAAATGATTGGCAACAAACATCCAACAGTCATGTACACACACACACACACACACACACACACACACACACACACACACACACACACATACACACACACACACACACACACACACACACACACACACACACACACACACACACACACAAACAGTGCATTTTTTAGTTTTCTCTTTAAATTCACACTTTCAGCTAGAAACTCCATTCAAATCCTATGATGTTCCACATCTTTTTTACAATATTGACATCATCCTACTTTTAAAGCCAACAATTCAGTTTAGTGTCAGCCTTTCAAAATAATCTTAAAATAATCCTAATTTGTTTTAAATGGGTGGTATCACTCAACTTTTCAATGTCATTTATACTAATTAAACCCATTGACACATCAGGAATGAAATCAAGCGTCAGCTTTTCACCATTCACACGATCTTCTGCTGGAAATACATCTTGTAGTTACTGGATAACATTACACTAAGGCATTAATTGGGTGTTCAAATGCCACTGAACATACCCTGCTCAAGTAGGTGACATGATATTATATAGTCATAACCAGGCTTCACCAACTGGGATGTAGACACTTTTTTCCACTTCAGTATTCATGTCATATGGGATGAATGGTTAATTACCTTGAAAAACAGCTGACATGAAGAATCCATATTTGTTTGCTCTTTCAAACCTTTCCATAGTCAGATATATCAAAGTTTTCAGAAAGAGTTTCTCAGTTGTAACTGCAACTAGAATTTTTACATGAACACTGTCAGAAGTCAGAAACTGGTTATTGCAGCAACTACAATATGATGTGAACATAGTGGCAGTGTCATCAGACTTGTGGAATCAGCTACGTAGCAGTATTTGCTGACACCATTTCTATTATCCATATGATTCTCCATATAGTATACAAATACATTAATTGTTATTGAAAAAAAACAAAGACAGCTAAGGCTTTGATTTAGAGCAGCCAACAACAAAAATATTTTAAATTAGAGTTGATGTTCCTTCCCATCATTTAATACTTTGCAGGTAGGATATAATTTTTCTCCAACCTGTCCTCTTCCCAGCTCATCCTTTTTTGTCAGGAGAATTTGTCACTTGACAATGCACTGTTTTTGACCTGCACGTAAAACTGTGATGCTCCACCGCGGTGGCTGTTTTTAACCACATGTGGTTAACATTGTCATTTCATACAAAACTACGTGGTTAGATTTAGACATAAAAAAACAGTTGGGTATGCAACATAACTGTGGTGATGCACGGCACACATGGAACATGAACGGGGCATGAACCATGGTCTCTTGGATGAAAGTCAGATATTTGTTTGACCCATCCACCATCATGATCTCCTACCTACACAGACATTGATTTTTGAGCACTTACTGGTGTATTTCATATAGACGCTCAAGGGCACTGTACCTTGTGCATCAGTATCAAACACAGAGGGCCGGCAAAACGGCAGCGTTTGACACCCCGAGAATGAGAACAGGCTGTTACATCACACAGCTCTCCTCTCGCATCAGGCTGGATGTATGCAAATTTTATGTTTTCATGATCCGTGCAAGTTGCTTCATTTCATTCTTGCTTCATCATTCGGGTTCAGTGGGTTCTGCGATGTTCGTGCTGCACGGAGGTGGTGGACTGCGCACATGACGGACAACGAGCAATCATTCAGCTCAGCTCTAATTAAAAGGCTCTCTAATTACATGCAGAGGAAGTGGATACGCAGTGATGAAACGCAGTTTTGACATTGAAAGAAAGATCCGTCCTGAATGTCACCCACAGCTACGCCTTCTCAATAAATCACCATTTCAAGGACTGCAAATGAAAAATCGTGATGGTTTGATTTTCACAAGAGCACAACCATATATCCACCTGTACTATAATTTCCATTTATTTACCCTGTCCTCACACATACGTGCTACCAGTTTTTCTGTGGAAACCGTTTGCACGACAGTACACACACCAACACACACACACACACGCACCCGCACACACAGTGACCTAGATCACTTGAACACATGCCTCCATACGCCTGCAGAAAATTCATAGAACACAATTTTCCTAACATGCTCCCTCGGCAGAGTCTTCAATCTTCCTACCCCAAGGAAATCTTAAGCAGAGGATTAGCTTTTCCAATTTGTGAATTGAAACTTGCATCATTGTTCTTATTTAATCAGGCACTCGTTTGAAACTGACAACACAAAATGCTTCAGGAGGGGAGAGTGGCACATTGTCACTGTGTGCTTTGCAGAAAAAATGATTTAAAATGGTAGCATATCTCCAGCTGTAGGAATGTCCCAGAAGGAAATGAGTGAAGAATCCACTGAATAGAGTTATAATTAAAAAAAAAAAGATCTATTAGGCATTGCTAATACATTTAAGCAGCGAGAGATCTGTAAAGAGGTGAAGATGCCGTCTGTGAAGACATAATATATCAGCAGAAATCTACTGATGGAGTGAAGGGACTGAAGCTCTTATATACTCTGTTACTGCTGCACGTTAATAGTAATTAGTGTGTTACTGTAGTGCTGAATCCTTTATGAACAATTACCAGCCGCGGCAGTGATACTGGTATTGTTTTCACTTTGGGATCATATCACAAAATGGTCACTAGTTCTTAAATTCTCTTAATTTAACTTCCCCTAGGCTACATGCAGATTTTTAGGGAGATCTGCGTTTTCACTAGTTTTCAGAGTTAATGTCTGTTTTGTTTTTTTTTAATTTAAAAATGACAGATTCAACTTGATATTTAAACATTGTAGAAAGTAAGCTTTTTTAAATCTTTGTTTCTTTCTTTCTTTTTTCAGGCAGCTATTTTAAGGTGATGATTTATAGGAAAAGTTAAAATGATTGCTTACGGGCTGAAATTGAGGGCAGACACTACGTATGGATAGGGTAAAAATTAGATTTTAGCTTAAGAAGAAATAGATGATACATTAAGTTTATTTGTACTTCAAATTTTCTGAACTTGTATGTTTAAATATATAAATTAGGCATTATCTTATAAAAAATATTATAATTTACATACAATTCCAGGACAGAAATGTGAGCATTGGATAAAGCCATGTTTACAATTCTTGTCTCATGTTGTTGACATATTAGAGTCCAGGGTTTTTAAAGAGAGAATATATCTCTTTCAGAAAATAATTTCAACAGCCATAAAAAATAAATGTGTCTAGGAATAAAATGTTGTATATATCAACTTATGAATGATATATGAACAAAACTCTCAGTAAAAACCTTCAGAATAGGAATTAAACTGGAATGTTTGGGTGTATGTAACTGCTGATGAAGATGGAGGTTTATGGCTCCTTAAATAAAGGTAATGTAATGAAATATTCCATTCATTTTGCAAGCACCAGAAAATAAATGTTGGCATTGTATGTTTCTGCAAACCATAGAAACGTTGATACGAAACGTATTTGGCACTTTTTTATGGATGTATGAGAGGTATTGCGCTTTCAACTGACTCCTATGTAAAACCATCCATGCCAATATTACCTGTGTATTTTGGTAGTATTATTTCTACCCGTCTGAAAGAGGACATTTAAAGGAAAAAAAAAAGTTAAAAATCTCAGAATTGTTAAGTGCATGAAAAAAAAAATTGCCTGTGTGTCACCTTACCATTGCAGCCCCTAGTTTTAGTTTTTAGGCATGTTAGGACGGAGACTTTCAGACCCTGATCGTGACCCCTATACTGTCACGGTTTGGCACAAATACACAAACTGTTACAGCCCTGCTCAGACATGTGGACATGCATTGATAGATGTTTGACAGAACTGAGTGAAGCTTTCTGTCAGAGCCTCTAACTATTGATGTTTCAACTTGTTCAACAATAATCCATTCAGGCATTCAGCTGATATGCTCTTGTTGTCTGCTATTTTTACTGCCATGCCTTAATCCCTTGCCTTTTGTGTCCTGATTCCTGTCAAGTATCCCAATACAATGCTCATACCCAGCCTTGCTATGTGTGTTAATAGCTTGAAGCGATCCTCTAGTTGTCACCTCTATCACTCTCATTGGCAGCCAGCAGTCATCTTCAAGACTCATTTCCTGGCGTCATTCTGGGGGCGTGTACACTGATGGGATGTGGAGAGACGCATATTGTCATTACAAAGGAAAGCCAGCCATAGTAATGATTTGGTTTTACACAGTCAATTTCTTCTCCTATTGAGGCACATTATTGTGAGGAAATTCTACAGCGTAAATGGTGAGATGCTGTCATTCTCGCTCCTTCTTTTTCTATTGTAAGTTTCTGCTCCTTTTGCCTCAACATTTTATCTCCCCGACGCAAAATTGTTTTTAATTTAACAGAGCGTTTTATATTTGAAGGGAGTGGTCACTGGAGCCGAATGTTGAAGGGGAAAGTGGTTGCCATGGGAAAGATTTTGGGGAAAACATTTGATTTCTGTGAAGTGAAACAGTATAAAAGCCATCTGGAATCTTAGCCGCAGGCAGAGTTGCAGAAATAAACAAGAGCCTGGAGGCAGTTTTCTCTGCTCCCATCTCACAGTCTGCTACTTTATTTCTAAAGGGTTTTATGTGTGCTTTGCAAGTTGATAGTGTATAAAGGCTTTGACTGATATGGGCTCTTGAAGGGCGATATCTACATTATGTTTTTTCAGTTTGAAGCTGCCAAAAGCAGAAAACTCCCTCAGCTGTACAAGCATGTTATAAATCACGTCAGCGTGTTGAATACCACCTGTAAATGAGATTGTGAGAACATCTGCACTGCTAAAATTGCCATATAAGGCTGCCTGTTCCGCTCCATATGCGAGAAGATTCATTCACAAAAATATTACTCTAGATTCAAATAAAATCTTCACACAACAGAGCTTTAAGTTCTACTCTTGCCAAAATAAAGTTAGATGCTAAAAACACTTTTTTTTCTCGAGTAAAGCGGTCCGTGACTAATACTGCACACATGTGGTGGTTAAGGGGAAGTGATGGTCACAGGGATATTAGTTAAGAGAATATAAAAGCCTATAGTAGGTGATGTCACTGGAGATATTGGACATTTCACTTGCTTGTTCTGCAACTTTTAATCAAATCAGAGTTTTGGATTAGATTAGATTAGAAAACTTTATTAATCCCCAAGGGGAAATTACTTTGCCACAAGATAAAACAGATACATCCACTTTACATAGAATACAGCTGTTTCGACATGATTACGTAATTCACACATAATATACAACAGAGTACTCAACACAAGTGAATTGCAGCAGAGAAATCGATAACATAAATAAATAAATATACTCCTCCAGAAGGTAAAAGCAACAAGCAACCGTTACTTAGCGATTGTTGTTAAAATATCTGACTGCTGCAGGAAACAAACAAACCCATGCATGGTGTCATGGTAGCACCTAGTCTGTCAGACAGTAGCCACACCCCTAAATCATACAATGCTTTATCGTCTATTCTACTTTAAATGGGATCATTGTTTACAAAGTGAACAACATGAAGAAGACTTGAAAATAGCAATTGAGATCATAACTTAATAGGAAAATGTTTACTGAGGTAATAAATCAAGTGATAAGTAGGGTCACTTTCTCATGGACTTCTATACAAGCTTCTTTTTGCAACTAGTGGAGTTGCCAAATGTGGGCTATTTGAAAGAATTCAGATTCAAGGAATTGTCTTCACTTTTCAGACCCCAGAGGTTTGACGCCTAGTGTGAACAAACTAAGGGCGTGATCACACTGTCCTCCCGGACCACGACCCGGACTTTAGGGTACTTGTCCCCCCTCCCTCTCCCCCCCGCGCCCCAGCCCCGTTTGTAGTCACACTACCTGGGCCTCGGCCAATGCTTCTTGCCGTCCATACGCCTTCAAGCCGTAACACGTCACACGCATTGATTGCGTGTGTGTGGCTTTGTTTACAAATCTTTCCGTAGACCTCGGAGTTTTTGTGCGTCTTGTCGACTGTTTTTGAATATTTTCATCCGACCAAATCTGCAGTAAACACAACGTGAACCTTTCACCACCATTGTTGTTGTTGTTAAATGTCCGCTTATGGTCCGTCCTTCTATTTACATGTCCGAACAGGCGGACATAACGCTACTGCCGTAGGGCTCGTGCTCGTACACGTGCGCACGCTCGTGCTCGTACATGTGCAAACGGCTCCGCTAAAGCCCACCTCTTTCAAGCGGGCCGTGGCGGCCCAGCTGGCCCCAGTTGAGCGCGGAGCGGGTGCGCTCACACTACTTAAAGGTACTAGACTTTAGCTGAAAAACCGGTTTTGGCCGCGGCCAAAAGGACAGTGTGATCACGCTCTAAGAAGCCGAACAGGAGCCACAGAAACATTGCCTCACCATTAACCAAGATTCATTAGAGCGAGAAATGTCCATCTCCTCAGTTTTTAGGATAATTTGCCCACGGTGGCTTTATGGTTCTGTTAGCTAATATTACAGCAAGCCAGTTTGGCGGCTGTTGCAGTTCATCCATTTCAAAGCTGCTTTGGGTTGAGATTTGCTTGTGCACATCACATCCTCTGTTCTCCTCTGACCTCTTATCAGTGAGGCATTTGGGCTGACTGTATTTTCCACACTGTGTGGTCAAATCCCATCAGGCACAGTGCATCATACTACATTCAGAGTTACATGAATCTGCGTGAACATTAAGGGCGCACTCACACTGTCCGTCCGTACCGTGCTCCGGGCTTTAGGGTACTTGCCCCCCCCCCCCCCTCCCTCTCCCCCTGTGGGCGAGGCCAGTTTGTACTCACACTGCCTGGGCCTCGCGCAAATGCTTCTTGCCTGTCTATACGTCATCACGCCGTAACACGTCACACGCATTGATCGACGTCATCGCGATGCGTCGCTTTGTTTACAAATCTTTCCATAGACCTCAGAGATTTTGTGCATCTTGTACAACTGTTTTTGAATATTTTCATCCGACCAAATCTGGAGAAAACACTTCACCTCCGCATCACACCAACGTGAATCTTTCGCCGCCATTGTTTTAAATGTCCGCGAATGGTCCGTCTTTTCTTTTTTTTTTTTTAATGTCCGAACAGGCGCACATAAAATGACGTCCGAGCCGCCGTAGTACTTGTGCTCGTACTCGTACACGTGCGCACGCTCGTGCTCGTAAATGTGCAAACGTGCTTTACAAAAGCCCACCTCTCCCAAAGGGTCCGTGGCCGGCCAGTTGGCCGCAGCTAGGCGTGGTATGGTTGCACTCACACTGGTCAAACGAACTAGGCTTTACCCGTAAAACCTGTTTGGGCACGGTACGGATGGACAGTGTGAGTGCGGCCTTAGAACCACTCCCCCCAACCCTCAAGCCTCACACATTTACTTTATTATAGCATGATATCTGCTGGAGTAAGTTGTTTGTACAAAAAGGGCTATGCTGAGTTAAGTGGTCACAGTGAGTACAGCAGTGTATTCCTTAATATATGGAGTTGTCCAATAAGCAGACACCATTAATTTAAGCACCAATTAGTGGCATTAGTCTCTCATTATCTGGAGAGACTCCTCGGAGAGACCCTTGTGTAACCCTTGTGTGGCTCGACACCCACACTTTATTTCTCAGCTGTGTCCCAGAATACATTTCAGTGACTGACAAGTGTATCAGGAGAGTTTGCATCTTTGTCACCTTCATTTGCCTCTTTAGCTGTCAGGGACCTGGAACACACTCAGTTCTCAACACTCTGACACAGTCCAGTGCCAGGCCATTTTTTATCATTCATTTGAGGCCATAAATGTTCATTATTGAATTATTATTATTTTGATATTAAAAATATTCTGTCAAAAGAGATGCAGTTGCATTTCTTTTGACAGTTGCAATGTTGGTCTAAATGTTGTTTCCCAGGCTTTGTCATCACTATGCCTTACTGTCTTATTAATTGTTGGCAAGGTGAAAAGCCATATTTTTGGAAAAGCCATATTGGTAGAAAAGAAACATTTGGCAGTTTAACGTGACAGCAGGCTCTTTTGGTTTCTCCTCTAAATATTCTGCCATTGTTGTTATTGTGGTGAAGTCAGAGTCCGCTGCTGACCTTACATTCCGTGTGCTTTTATTCATCTTTCTGATGCACAGCAATAATTTATGAGGCATTGCATTACAATTTAGAAGGTAATGTAGGTTTGTGCAGGATAGCCTTGCATACACGGATAAGTTGTTAAAGGAAAAGTTTGACATATTGGGAAATATCTCATATTCACTTTCTAGTCTGAGTGCTAGATGAGAAGATCAATATCAATCCCTGTATTAAACAGGGGGAAGCATGCTTCTGACTGGTGGTAAGAAAATCTATACCAGCACCTATAAAGTTCACTAATTAACATGTTATATTTGCTTGTTTAATCCTTAACCATAAACAAGCTGTAAACAAAGGTAGACAGGACTATTTTTTGACAGGGACCAGAAACCTCCTGGAGTTACTGCTGGTCGCCTGGCAACTGGCGCTGGCCAATACATAGTCTGACCATAAACTCCCACCATTAGAAAGTCAATTGTGTTTTTTACACTTTGTTTTTTGTACAGATTGAACAAACAAGATAAAACATGTTAATTAGTGAGCTTTAGAGGTGTTGTTTAGTGGATTGTGTTACCCTTTGACAGTGCCAGGCTAGCTTCACATTCACCGTACAGACATAAGTGTGGTATCAATTTTGGGTATGAAAAAGTATCTTTATACAATGCATTAAAGCTCCTTCAAAAGTTTCATAAGATGAAATAGTCCATTTTTTCATTTCATTTTAATTTTCTGTTTTGTGTGTTTGAATCTTTTTCTCTCATACCCATAATCAAGGTGAAACTATTTATCAGTGCCTGAATGAATTGCAAAAGCAGTCATAGTAATATCTTTTTTAATGTTTTTTTATTAGTTGTTGTATCAGTCATCTCATAACTATTGGCAAACACGTGAACAAGAATGATTCATCCAGTGAAGCAGTCTGTTACTTAACTGCCACCACCACCCATGTGCTCAGAGGTCATATCCTATATTTGTGGTAATGTGATGATTTGCAACCTGTATGAGTAACTTACAATTTGGGTGAAAATCAGGTGTAAACATAGTCTTTAGGGGTAATGATCAGTTACAAGGTTTTGCTATGTCAGATCATTTCAGAAAATTGTCTCAGATGATTAATAAAATAAAGTTTTACAAAACAATCTTATTTTAAGGTAAATCAGCAAACAACTAAGGGTATAAAGATTTTAACTTACATACAACCGCGTTTGTGTCCAATATTTATTTCATTCTAGTTTATTAATGTTGAAATTACATCCAGAGAAATGAACAAAATCAGTTGATGCATTATAAGAGCGCTCGGGGTGGCGTATGGGTTTTTTTTTTTTTTTCTTTCACTGGATAGTGTACAGGTGTGGGCATGTGAAGTGCCTGGCCTGAATTTGTCTCCGGTGCTGAAACATCAAGTGGGATGGGAAGTGAAAGCTACACGGTGCTGGATAGAAATGAGAGGGCAGCGTGAGGGCATCCAGACTGAGGCTGGCTGGTGAGAGCAGATTTTAATCAGAGAGGCTGGTAGCAACAGCAGTGCAGCCCCTGAGGGCCCGGGCATCACATCACATTATAACCCAGCCCAAACAGAGGCGCCAAAATGGCCGGGCCTGAAATAACAGATAACCCTGCCAAATCGCATCATCATCCAACCCGCTGTGGTCTTAATCTGCCTCTTCCTCCCGCGCTAATGAAGCTAATGGAGGGAATAAGTGACATGCTCTTTCTTTTCTCTCTCCCTTTCTCGCTCACTGTCACAGTTGTCTTTTTAATGGCATAGCTGCTGATGTCATAGAGAAGGACCAAACTCTGTTCCTCCATGTCTGTGTTTATTTTAGGATATACACAGGAATAAGAAGAATAACATAAATATGTAAAATGGATGTAAGCAGATATCTGGGTCATTGCTGCATGTAGCAATTTCTGTACGAACAGGAAACTAATATTAACTTTCAAGCTTTCTCGCTGTATTGGGCTTTGATAGATATGTATTTTATTAAAACAGCCAATAGTTTGTAATACTATTCAAAAATTTAAAATAGGTCAACTTGGCTCATACTCTATATATATATATAATATTATAAATATTTATTAGTGTCTGCCAATAGGTATATTAACTCCACAACCCAAATCCCAATGAGGTGAAAGTGCAACTAATTACCTTAATTTGATGTAGTTTTCAATCCCCATAATCCCTCCAAATTAAATCACAAATACGTCCGCTGTGTTTTCTGATCTGTTGCCCCTTTCAGCAGGACAGCATCCTTGTCTGTGCCTTCTGAAACTGTTATGAATCACTGTTGAAAAATAAATCTGTTTTATAATATGCACAAAAACTGCTTGTTGTAACTATAATAAACACAAAGTTAGGGAACGGTCGTGAAAACGGGTTGACTGCTGGTTGGAAACAACGGCAGTCTCCTGTGTGTAAGTCTCATGTTTCTCATGGAGTATAACAACCACCTGACTCCCTCCTTTGCTTCCGTCATAATTACTACAGCTGCAAGACTTTCTCACTCGATCATAAATGTAACTTTAGAATGCTAGCTTTTTCCCTTGCTTCCAGTCTTTGCTAACTGCTTCTTGACTCCAGGGGCTTTGCACAAAGCTGTCTAGTTATTGGCTCCTTTTAACTAGGGCTGACTTGCCATGAATTATGGGTAAATTCAAAAATATCAAAAGAAAAATGACATTATTGTTTATTTATGATTGTACTAAAAAATCTAATTTAAATGGACTTTGTCTGAAGATACTGAAGTCACCCTATTCATCATGTGAATGTTTTTACCACTTAAATGAAAAACGCCTCTAAGACTGCTGGAATCCATAAGAAAAAGTAGAGGGGATATGACCTCTGTGTTTTAAATAGTAGCTACTCTACTGGTAGTATCGCAAAGAAAGCAAGTAAAGTATTTTAGTTTCTCAAACTCTGATAGAGACAGTTGTTGCCACACTACATCTGGTGCTGATGTGAAAATGAAGACCTCATTTCCCATGAATACTAAGTTCTCATAAAAGATGTTAAAACATGCTCCAACTTCAGAAATGTCGTATTTGATTCAATTTTGCTATCTCCTCTGTGCTTTTGTTAATTGTGATGCTTTGAGTCAGTTAAGCTATGCTATTCTTTTGTAGAACTTGCATTTATCTGCTGCTGGATTGTTGCAAGCCAAATCAAGTCAATTATATTTATATCGCCCAATATCACAAACCGCAGATTTGCCTCAAGGGGCTTGCACTCTCTGATTTGTGTTTCTTGCTGCAGTTGGAATGAGGAAAATAAGAATGTAACTACATGCAAGCTCTGTGAATGTGGTGCTTATTATGCATGTGCTACTCACTGTGTTGTTCAGTCCAGTGAGTGCTGCCAGAAGTGCAGTGTAATAGGTTAATTCTCACATAATGACTCACAGAATGATTCACAAGAGCTGCTAGTGCTTGATTTGTATATGGGGTTTTGATTATGTGTAAAGTGCAAAAAATATTTAGTGTTGTCATGTGCAACACTGCCAGTGTGTATCTAATTTTGCAATTAACAGTTTTAGTTAGAAAACAATATAATCTTATCACAAATTTGTTTTCACTATACATACGTAATGCTGTTTGGATTTAAGCAGTAAGGCATTATTTAATTTAAATGAAAATGTTTCATTAATCTTGTAAGTTTATTAGAGTTAATTTCGGGTGGTGCTGACCATGAAGATACTTTACTGTGAAGTATAAGATAAGCTTCTTGCAGGGTTCAAACCTAGATCTCCTTGATGGTAGTCCAGAGCTTAACATCATACATCATCCATCATCGATTATCCTGCACTGGGTCACTCTCTTTACTACTAGAAGGTAGTGGGTAAAGGGTCGGGTGTAAATAGAGACTCCATTTCTATATCAGCTTTAGTTGGACTCAGAACATTTATTTGGAAACTGCCGCGCACATCCGAATGTAGAGGTTTTGTCGAACTCTGTGTTTCCCAAATCTCCACAACAGAGGTGTTGAGTGCAAAATGATCTTAGTCAGAATGGATACTAAATGTATAAAGGATCCAAGTGCATTGCGTTCCAACTGTGTTCCCTGGAAACATTTAGTAGCAAAGTTCGGTTCTTCAGCAGTCACATGTATATTATAATTTAGTTGTTTTGTTGTCTTTTCTTTTGTAAAGGCATAAATGCGCATCTGCAAGTCATTCAAATCATATAACAGATGCTTCTTTGCTGTACCTGAATATGACAACCTTTTGTTGCTTGAAACCTTCAGTCATCACTCATTTTAAATGTCAATAAACGGGATTTCACAGCACAGCTGCTGTCATAACCTGTATTTCTGTTTATTTTGTCTGTCGATGTCATAATCATTAAGTTGTGATTTTATTTGAATTTCAACAGCTTGGTAATGCTGGTACGTGACACAGAAGATCCTGTGTACATCAATTATAAGATCTGCATTGAAATATACAGGATTTTTCCTTTAATTAAGCTGCCAATAAAAACTGCAGTGTCTGCCTTCCCTGCCAAGTGTTTTTATTTGTTTCAGCTTTAGTTACAAATAGTGAAAGCTGAACCCAAACCCTATTTGTTGTTGACTAAAAATAGCAGAAAAGTTAGTCTTATGGTTGATTTTTAACATTAATATTCAAAACTGTTAACTCTTTAAGGCTTTACTTTAAAAGCTTTATAACGCATTTGTACATATTGCATGTAGGTGTTTTTAATTAAAGAAGTGAGTTCTGTTATTGTGAAGCTATGAATCTTTACACCTTTGCTGTGAAATTCCACATGACTTCCACTCCTACTATCATTCCGCCAAAATACCTACTAAACACTCTGTGTTTAAATTCACATTAATCTGCAATATTTTGCAAAATTTGTGGAGAATTTCCAGCACTGTCATTCCCATGCAACTAAACACTAATGAAGTTTAGAGAAAGACATATTTTCTCCCAGATTACAGTTGTTTTTGATGTATCACAAATATGTTTTTAGATAAAGTACATAGGGAGGACGGATGGGTCAAACAAACTTTCACACAGGAGGCTGCTGTTCGTACCCTGTGTGAATCCAAAAGTCTGAGTTGACTGATTTCAACTGATGTACATACGTTAATGTTTGCAACATGCTTAATTTAGGTCCCATAACTAAATACCTAGTTATGTAACATCATTCTTATTTTCACCCAAACCATGATCCTTTCCTAAACCTGACCATGTAGTTTCGCTTCAATTAAGAGTTTACAAAGTTTAACACCCCCATTTCATGGGATCTTAACAATAATAGTCAACTATAATATATATTTATCTAGCATTTGTTTGCCAAATACACTGTGTCGGTGAGAAAATAATATAAGCTTGCCACAAATCTCGGTTAACTACATAATGCTGTTGAGTTAAAATTATGTTTGAATAAAAGAGATAAGCATGTTTTAGTAATCTGCTAGTAAATTTATTACCAGCAGGGATTGTTTTCACTTTGTCAGTCTGTGTGTGTGTGTCTCTGTGTCATCGTGGCAAAATGTGGTCCTGGGGACATCTGTGGTGTTTTTCCACTGGCACTTTTGGCTGACCATGCTGCGCTGATTTGTGTTGCATTATGAGTTTAAGCTTGCCATGTCGCGCCCAAGATGGACCGGCTCCAAAGTCGGGCCAAGTGCTCCTGGTGTCTCCGTGGGGGTTGTGGGACTGTCTGTTTATATTTCTGTCTGCCTGTGGACAGATTTTGTCACCGTGGTAGCGTCACAACTGTGCAAGATGCAAGCAGTTGAAGCCGAACTGAAGGCTGAGTTTGAAGACGGATGTGAACAATGGGGGGGGGTCAGGAAAGGGACACACACACACACACACACACACACACACAAACACACACACACATGATCCTGAACAGTCTGGTGCTGAACAAGGCATGTGGAAATATGAATAGGTATCTGACTAATTTTTAGCATCTCTGTCCCTCGTTATAGATAAAATAATTTGAGTCTGTACAGCTTGCCTACAGAATAGCAAGAATAGCTGATGGCAGTGAGTGACCTAGTCATGACTAACGCCTCTGAGAGATTCCAAAAGAGTACAAAACATGCTCAATTTTTAATCCCTTCAAGTAGCAAGGAGGAGGGGCCCAAGTAGCCACAGAGGGAGGAGGGAGGGTACTGACCTGCTTTGGGCAGCCAGCCTAGTGTTAAGGCCCCCCCCACACACACATGCACGCTCCTCCTATACCTACTTTCCTCAGCTTGTTCCCACAAGTGCACCCACATCTCTCAAGGTGTTTATGTTTCAATCAAAAGAGCCAGAGGAGTGTGACAACAGCTTTCTGCGTGACCAGCAGAGCTAGAGTCTCAGCCACCACCCTTCGCTGCTTTAGGAATCAGCCATAAAAACTCCACCTTGCCAATACCCCCCCCCCCCCCCCCCCCCCCCTCTTTTTACTGCTATTAGTAACCTGAACTCTGGAAGGCGTCTGTTGGCCTTGTGTCCCCCTTTCTGTGAGGAACTTAAAGAAATCCATCACTGCCCCCCATGGTGAGATTCTAAAATGGGCTGGGATGTGTCATATGCAATCACTGATACACATTTTGACAACACATGGACAGCATTGCATCTGCACATACATCTCATCACTGTGTTCCAGTGTTATTCCAGAAGACTTAGATAAACACTATTGATCTGATCTACTGATCTACTTTGACTACAGGAACTAATAATGATAATTTTACAAAATACTAAAGGCCTAATTGGTTAAATGGGTGTCTTCTCTTATTGCAGCTTCTCTAACACAAATAATAGTTCCATGAATAACTAAGAGGACATAATATCAAAAGGATACTCCCAATCTTTTGGGTGATCCTAAAATCTAATTAGAACCATATACGGTATGTTTCACCTGTAATATTCAAATATTTAGAGAAACTTGTTAATGACAGAAGGATAGAACATTTTTTTTAAAGAAAATACTTTATTGCCACCAGTTATAGGAAATTGATTAAACAACTGGGCTAAAGATAGTAAGGAATTAACTATTACTGTTTTTTTTTTCATATTTCTGATGGATGGACATGGTCGATCATTATATTTTGCTGCAGAAACAAGAGGGGCTAGGTCTTTTTAGCACCCTCAAAATGTCATCAAGCTCTGACAGTCTGACTGCAAGGTGAAGCTGTGAAAATATCAAAGATATAGCATACACTTAAACCCTGATTTTTCTAGGGGGGTCTTTTCTAAAGGTGACTAACGTATGTTTTGCTGCTGCCCCAATCCACAGCAGCTTCCGTTTCAATACTCATGCCTGCGTCTCCAAAGTGGCAGTGTGCCGACCGTCATCTACTGTAGGTCATGTACAATCGATAAGAACTTCATAGAACACCACGTTAAATAAGCCAAACTATCTCTTTAAGCTAGTGAATACTGGTGAAAAAATAGTGACTGCGGCTATTTTAAATTCATAGTATTGGGATTATATCAGTGTTCAGAATCTGGGTGTGAACATTAAATCTTCAGTTATTTATTTTTCCTCTGTACCAGGCTCTGCTCTCTGCAAAGGCAATTTACAAAGATAATTCTGCAAACCGGTGTCAGGCAACGATACCCCCCGCCCCAGTCTGGTGAAAAGCTATTTCTTGCCACTTTGTTTCCATGGCAATGTTGATGAGCTAGTTGGTTAATAGAGAGGTGGGGAGGGGGGGCCTTTGCAGCTGCCTGGCCATTTTAACAAATCATAAAACTGTTGAAATCAATCTGAGTTTAGGAGATTTAATAGAGAGAGAGAGAGAGAGAGAGAGAGAGAGAGAGAGAGAGAGAGAGAACAAGGTGGAAAAATAGACAGTGTCAGGGGTAATGCTCATATTGGCTGACACAAGGGAAAAGCAGCTTTTAAAGCATTTAGCTTTAATTTCATTCAGGAGTGACATAATTGATTTTAATGAGATGTTTATAGAGTGAAGTGCCGGTGTTGCTAAATCATTTGCGAGTCTGCCTGACGGGTACTTGTGAGTCTTGCACCGGGGAGAAGCAGAGAGACATTCAAACCTCTGCTGCCAGAACTCCTCCAGCAAGCCTCCACTCATCTTCACTCACTCCCGCACACAACTGAATACATCTGGCTGCTTATTTTAATTAAGAGCGTATTTAATTCATGAAATACTTTCTTAACTTTGACACCGCATTGACTGAAATGAGTCAACTGGAATATTTGTCGGTTTATCATTAACTGAGGCTACGCCAGTCAAGTCCCAGCCATCTGGGTGACAATACAAGTTTAGTTTTACTATCCAACAAATCCCACTGACTTCCCCTGTTCAAAGTATCTGTGCTGTGACTGACAGGGTGTCACATTGCTATTATGAGGTCCCTGTAGGTCTGTGTGGTTTACAGCGGTGAGAATGGATGGCAGTGTGAACATCACAGAGCTGCAGCTTCTGCCCTCAGCACTGAGAGACAGACTGAAGCTGTGAAGTCTTTCCTTCCTAAAAACTCAAAGTTGTGTTGAATTAACGTAGGTCTTTAAAGGCCGATATCAGAGACTTCACCACAAAAACAGCCTTAGTCAACACTTAAACCTGCATATGTTTACATTTCCTTGACAAGGACATCTTGCAGTCATGCTAATGATGAGTGTTGTCTGTCATGCAAAGGGTCGAGACAAACCTTAGGGACCGCTCATTATTTATCAGAGGGAGAGTGTGACTAGGGTGCGACTTAGTTTTTGTTTTTATCTTGACCCTCCCTGGAGCTACAACTACTTTTTTTTTAGCCTCCCTGAATAACTGAGTGAACTCGCATAACCTCCCCTCCACCATGAATAACAATATTTTTTTATATTCACACCGTGACTCTTAAACCTTGGCCTTCTGCCCTCCTACCACCCCCTCACCCTCGTCCTGAAAAAAAAGCAAACTACCAACCCAATATCTGTGTCTTCTCCTTTAGTACTGTACACTATCTATGATGATTCCACGGAGCATGGAGGTAGTGAGAGTAATCACCAACACAATCAGCTAATTCCCTAAGCAAATATGCAAATCATCCTTACAAATAAAACATCATCACACTGTATGTGCATTTAAAAGAACAGAATATGGATATGGTTTATTTGGATTTCCCAAATAAACCATATCATACACAACAGGCAGCAGTGGCCGAAATAATATTTAATTAAAAATGTATATGAACTAATGACTTTTTAAATATATATCTTTTAGATATAATGTACATGAGTTCACAGGTAAAATGAACGCACTGTGGAGCCAACATGCACTCTGGGTATGACACCTGATTATGAATGCACCTGCTTTCCGTGGGTATGACAGCAGCTAGATAATCTGAAACATGGAATTTAAGGGGGAGAGCAGGAGTCTTTCCCTGCAAAAATATGATCTGGGACATGATGCAAATCCTTGTGGGTATTGTAGTTGTCCTCTGGGAGCATATCTCTGTATTAATGAGTTAGCTCCACCTGCTACATCCACTTCTTCAGGCAACGATGCATTTACCAGCATGAGGTCCGATGAGCTTAAGGTAGGAATGGGAGGTTTAGTGAGTCCCGTTATCATTAAGTATTAAAAATGCATATTTTGAAAAGAAAAAATATTGAATAATAAATAATAATTCTATTATTATGATTAATGATGTAAATATTATACACCACAGAGTTGCACAGTAACTCATCCACTGTGTGCATCTGAAAGCTTGCAGAGGTAGTAACTACTTGTCGATTGTGCAGTGAAAATCGATTGATGCTGTAACCCAGCTAATATGATATCTTTTTAATTTTTGAAATATGACATCCTCTCCAGCCACTTATAATTCAGTACTGTCAAGATGGCTAAATTGGTCAATGCTGCACATTTCAACAAAAGTTCACTAAAGTTGTACTCAATGCAAAAATACCATCCAAATGTGTCACTCTGAAATGTATTATTTACTGTTTTTAAAGGGAAATTTTTTTAGCAAATTAAAGATTTAAAGATTTACATCTCAGTGAATTGACTTGGACTGGAAATGCCACAAACAAGGTAGGGAAGTTGGAAACACATGATAGATTAAGACATGTGGTGTTTTCAAAGGACGTACTTGTCCTTTAATTAAAAATAATAATAATAATAATAATATTAATAACAAAAATAATAATAAGAATAATAAGAATAACAAACTGTATCTGTTGGTGCCTTTCAAACACCCAAGGTCACTTTACATGTTAAAAGAAAACCAAAGCAGAGAACAGTAAATACAATACGACAAATAAATACATGCACATATACAAAGAAAAGACAGTGTCGCTAGATAAATAAGTAACAAATAAAAGAATGTATGGGGGACAGAGAATTATATGGAGTAGGACAATTGAAAAAGGTGTGTTTTGAGGTGGGACTTGGAGTCCAGAGTGCGCATGTGTAGTGGGTGTGAGTTCCAGAGTCTAGGTGCTGAACAGCTAAAAGCCATGTAGATGTCACTCTACATGTTCATTCAGTACTGGTCAAAGATTTTAATGATATCTCTGGAGACATTCAAGGTCCAAAGATAATTCTAAATGGTTTTGACTTTTTTGACTTTGACCTTTCCCCTACTCCCATCGTGAGGCTAAAATGTCCCATTGTACCCACATAATATTTAAATGCAATGGAATCAACCAAGCACATTCCCGCCCTCCAGAGCGTGAAACATTTATATCAGAAACTTTATGCTTTTCTTGAGCACCACCATGAAGTTTAGAAATTACCACTTGTATCCCAAAAATATAACAATGAAGCATTAATGTTACCATTAAATTTACTCAATTAAGCCCATCCCTACTATCCAGAAGATAAACTTCATGTTGCACACATAAAAAAAGCTTTTGTCTTGTACCAACTCCAGGATGACCTATATGGTACTGAAGTTAAACAATGGCTGGATTTCTATGATGTGAGGGTAATCTTGAGGGATGAACCCTATTGATCACGGGGATCCAATTCTACAATCAGCGTAGCATTGGTTATTTCTATAATATATTTTTAAAATAAAAAATGAAGTCAGTCAAAGTGGCTCTTATCCATTATATCACTGCTGGTGACACCTGTAGCTGCAAAATGATACTGAATAACCCCCAACACACACTTAACAGCCTCTAGGTGACACCCACATTGCAATAAATTCACACTCCCTTTGCGTCAACACCTTCTTCTAACACAGAATATTAATATCACACACTCCTGCGGGCACTCACTGAAACCTGTCTGGATTTCGAGAAGGCAAGCTTATTGACTGTGATTGATTTTAAAACATATCTGGACATCTCCCATGCATGCAGATCCAGCTACACGCACACACGCACACATGCACACACGCACACACGCACACACACACACACACACACACACACGCATTTAGAATATCCACTGGAGTGTCTTCACCATGCTTCTACAGCCAAACTGGCATCTTAAGCCGAAACCTTCCTATGCTCAATCAGGGCTCAAATGGGGGGAAATGACAGGTTTGGGAGTGATTTTTTTCCTGCAGGACAACGCTTTCCCAAGCACCTTAGGGCATGATTTTCATGCAACAACTGTAGAGAGCTGTTTTGATTGCTTTTCAATCAAGCGAGACAAACACTAATTAGATTTTTTTTTTCTTTTTTGAGGAACTGCAGAATTATAGGCTTCTTTCATGAAGCGTGGATGACTGGCATTCCTCTGATAGCTTTGGTGTCACTCCTATGTTTGGACCAACTGTTTACTGTCAAGACTATATATATACGTATATATATAGAGTAGAAAGTACATTATTGCTGCACATCCCTGTTATCAGCACTGTTTTATACCATGGTTTATATTGTCAAAAACAGAGCTTTACCCAATTCTGCAGCTCAAAAACTTTCCTGTCATTTGTGCATCCAGCATTACAGACATGAATTTAACAAGCATAGTATGATTGTATTGTACACTGCCCCCCTGAAGGGACATTTTGGGATTTTTTTTGTCTGAAATGATTTCATACTTTTAATAATATAAAAGGATAACTATACTATGCTTTTGTGTTCCCTCGCACAATCCATTTTGCAATATGTTTTGTATTCCCTCTGATCCGCAGAGAAAGGTTAAGTTCAGCTCCCGTAGCCTTATCTATAACATCACAGATTCAACCACAAATGCAGCTCTCGTCTGAGTAATTACCATATTCACGGCTACAACTACAACCAGCACATCCATAGTGCAGGCCAGCCGCACCTGTGTTACTGTAGGGCAGTTACTGTATGCTGATGGAGCCAGGCTTTTTCAAAGGACTAATGCGCAATAGATGCATAATGTAAAGTTTCAAATCCCTCCTTTCTGTAATATCTGCAGTGTTTCCCAAAACAGCAAAGTGTTATAACTCACTGGACCAACACCCATGGAACACAGGGAATGCAAAAGTAGTTCAGAAGTGGCTATTGCACTCACTACTTCACACATTTTTTACTGTATACATAATTTTACATGCATGAGGAGTTTCTCAAAGGCTTTTAAGAGTTGACTGCCACCCTTTGTTCTGTAAATTAGCTAGCTTGCTCTATATGGGTTATTTATCAATGAAAAAGAATAATGTTAACAATGTGCCTATTGCTCTGTAAAACCTCAACATGACAATGTGGTGTCACACTCACCACACCCTTCTCTGGCGAAAAAGCGAAGGTGTAGCCTACTTATTTTGTTTTTATTTTTATTTTAGGGTTCTGTCATTTGTGACAAATATTTCCCTTTTTTTTTTTCTTCGTCTGGAATAAGTCTGTAAATATAGTACTAATTATAGGTAACGTAGAGATAGTCATTTACTTTAGTAGCTGTTTTCAAGTAAAAAGTAAATTATTCATCATTCATTTATTATTGGAATATGTTTTTCTTTGCATATTGAATATTTGAGCAATTATTATGTTGTTTATTTAATTTCTCATTTTGCTTGTTTTCCATGGATTTCTCTACCCTTTTATTCTGCACCTCATAGTACTACATACATTTGCAACACTACTGCAGATGGTAAGTGGTAATGGTGAATGGATTTGCATTTACAGTATACCGTATAGCGCCTTTGCAGCCTTTCGACCTCTCGACGGGCTTGACACTACATGCTTTATTCACTCATTCACACGCACATACAGATATGCTGATGGAATTTAGACACCAATGGTGGAGCTTTGGCAGCAATTTGGGGTTCAGTATTTTGTCCAAGACATGCTGACTGGAAGAGCAGGGTATGGAACCGCTGATCTGCCGATTAGTAGATGACCCGCTCTACTGCCTACCGCCTGAGCCACAGCCGCCCTGATGAATGAACCATATTGACTTTTTGACATGAAAGAAAAAAACAAAACAAATAAATATGCTATGCATATATGAATATATATATATATTTCCTTTTTTTTCTCTTTCCTTTCTCTCTACATTTTTTTGTAAATCTGTTACACTCAGTAAAACATACTCTGAGTTTTAATGTAGGGCTTTGATTCTGCCATCATGAGACTGATATTTCTCTGATTTTGAACAGATCCATGCTGTCGGGACACTGATTTGTTGTGTGCTGTATTCCATGTTAATGACTCTGTGTTTCTCCCCCCTCTGTCTCGGCTCGCAGACGGACGCCGCGCTGATGTACGATGCAGTGCACGTGGTGGCCGTGGCTGTGCAGCAGTCTCAGCAGATCACTGTCAGCTCATTACAGTGCAACCGACACAAGCCCTGGCGCTTCGGGAACCGCTTCATGGCCCTCATCAAAGAGGTAGATGCTTTTCTACCTGCTCCTCATTCTATCTTCCATTCACAGCACCTTCACACAAAAAAACACATGTTCTCAGGCAAGCAGACAGAGACGGAATGCAAATAAGGCAGAAGCAGTCGAGAGAGGTAGTATGAAAACATAGAAATTATTTATCTGTGTATTTATTGATGCTGAAATATTTATTTCAGTGTGTGTACATACTCCCGTGGGGAAGGCAGCCATCTTGGGTTTGCTCTCAGAATTTTGGCATTAATCACCCATGCAGAAACAAAAACACAACATTATCTACATTTTTGGTAATTGCCTCACAGTTCACTGCATTTGTGAATCTGGAATGGCTCTCTAATAACCCTATGTTCTCCATTACTTTGTAGCGATCATGACAAGACTGCAAATATCTTTATTCTGACAATGATTTGACAGCAGGACATCTCTGACTACACCCATACAATATTGTAGTATTATTTTTTTATTATAAATATTATACATACATATATATATATACATATATATATATATATATATATGTATATATACATATGACCACACCCATTTTCAAACTTGTCCTTCATTTTGATGCAAGCTACCTACCTGTAAAGTGTTCTGACTGTATCTTGCACAGTGGGGATGCCATTGCATAGACAATATCTGGCTACAGACAGACAGACAGACATTAAACACCCGGAAAAATACTCAAACCCACTTCTATGTGAGTTCCTGCTAAAGTGGGTTTCTCCAGGACCTAGTTTTACACACACAGACTCACAAGGTGAAAACAATACCTGGATCACTGTTGTGGCAGGTAATAATAAAATAGAATGACATCTTTCCAGATTTCCATGAAATGAGTAATTAAATTAAATTAAATTAAATTGAATTTTATTTATAGTGCCAAATCATAACAAAGGTTATCTCAGGACACTTTACAGACTAGGTATAGATCACACTCGATGACTTATTTATGATTTACATAGACCCAACTATTCCCCCTTAGAGTACGGTGGCAACGAAAACCTTCCCTATTACAGGCAGGAACGTCAGACAGACCCAGCTCTATGGAGGACAGCCATCTGTCTTGACCGGTTGGGGAGGAAGAAAAGGAAAGAGAAAGAGAGAAAAGATGGACAGATGGACAGAGAGAGACAAAGACAGACACAAAGACAGAGACAGACACACTTCCATTAACTATAATAATATCTATAGCAATGTGAACATGACCTATATGTTATGGCAGTTAATACAGCAGAATAGTATAAACAAGCACAGCTAAGGTTATAGATTATAATAGTAGCAGGAAGCGTCATGCAGGACCACGGCAGCAGGCACCACCACGATCAGCAGAGACCTACGGGACGACAAAGCACAAACAACTCCGGGGAAGAAGTGAAGTAGTAACATGCATTGATGAGACATGAATGACACAGACAGAGAGGAGAGAAGCTCAGAGTATCTGGAAAAGTATTATTCCCCGGCAGACTAGGCCTATAGCAGCATAATTAAGCAGAACAAAATCAGCTTAAAAATAACAACATAGCTAAGGGCTCGTAAACCCAAGCTGTAAGCTTCAATGCATATCCATATCCATAGAGGATGTTCCCTGACTTATATGGTGCCAAACTTTCCAATTGAACACAATAATTAACAAAATGTAAAGGCACATTGCCCTGAAAATTTGGAGCAGTCGAACCCCGAGAGGATAAAGAGTATTTGATTACTGTGTGACTTTCCTCTACTACCACTTTTTGGAGAAATCCTTATATTTCTAACACACACGCACAGACACAAATAATTGAGATACAGCATATTGTTTTTTTTGGGCCACTTTGAAAGAGCGAAGTAGACCTTTTCAGGTCAGTCTACCCCAGTATCAGAACCCCTTTGCTGACTGAAGTGCGGTCCTTTATTAGCTTTTACCCTTTAGCTAGGCCAAAACCCTGTTGAAAGTCTGCCTCCCAGTTTTCAACAGTTGAACCACAGGGTCCCTGAGCTGATGTGTATTTAACAGCTGGTTGTGGTTGGAAACCAGAGACAAGAACGCAGCACAGATGATTGAACTGTACTTGTTCACATCAAGTCAACCCCTCTAAAGTCAAGGCCACACTGATAAAATAGTATTTTTGTTACTTGATGTGTACGTTTTTTATTCTGGTTCTGTCCAAAAGTCGCTTTTTTCTGTGTTTCAATTTCAAGTTGTGTATGAGCTTTTTCTGACATACACTGGGACTGGGACTTGGGAATATGTACCACTGGACCCCAATATCAATTAACCTGAAATAGGCCTGACCTTGATACCCTGTCTTGAAGAGGATCCTACTGTCAAGATCTTGTTTAAAAGGCTTCAGTTGTTTCAGTTAAGCCCTGACTTGCCCAAAATCTGGGGCCAGATGGACTCACATCGACAAACTGTACATATGGGAGAGTAGGAGAAATGTGTGGTTACTAAAAGGAGACAGGCAGCTAAGACCCAGGCTAGATCATGGATTGTTTGAATATAAATATACATCGAACATACACTTTTGGAAAAGTAGAGAGATTAATGAGAACACTATTGGGTGAAATGGCCAGCAGTTGTGAAATATATTGGACAGACAGCATAACTGTTTGTGGAGTACCTTACCTGTACAGTTGACAGAAATACCAACCACATTCTCTATTTTGAAGTAACATATCCTTGTATCTGTGAACAGCCCTGGTATCAATGGAGAGATATTCAGACACTGAGTCAAAATAGTATGACAAATGCTTTCTAGCACAGTTGACTGTACTGAGTGAGTAACTTCCAGATCTGTGACTCCCACTCATCTAACTAAAGATAGGCCCTGAAGTCTCCCGGCTTCTAGTCGGAGCAGCCCTGTGATGATTTGCCGTACCTGAGAAAAAGCCTTTTTTCCTGATCTGAACCACTTTCATGCTACATTGTATCCTATCACACTCCTAAATATCTGTAAAGATGGGGTAATTGCCATCCCACTGTTACAAATGCATCCTCAGAGTCTGTAAGAGTTAGAGGCAGAAATAGAAAAAGTGTGTGTGTTCTCACTCATTGACTGCTTTGTTTAAAAAACTGAAATCAGAAACATATCAGAAAGCAGAGTTGTAGTGTTGATGTTGACGGTTGTGTCTCCTCTGATGTTCTATGTGTCCCTCTGCCTCCCTCTCTTCAGGCCCACTGGGATGGCCTGACCGGAAGAATCACTTTCAACCGGACTAATGGCTTGAGGACAGACTTCGACCTTGATGTTATCAGTCTGAAGGAGGAGGGGCTTGAGAAGGTAGTGTGTCTTTTTTGTGTGCGGGTTGTCAATCAAACTGCAGTGATACCCCAATAACATGTACGTGTAAATACATATCTAAATGCATATGTACCTGCAGGCCAGTAACTGAGGACTTGTAGCCATATTGGATGTCCACTAGTCATCGGTACCATTAGCTATCTGGTGGCTAGCTAGCTGGTGCATATGGAATCTGGTGCCCATATGTACCTGCAGGCCAGTAACTGAGGACTTGTAGCCATATTGGATGTCCACTAGTCATCGGTACCATTAGCTATCTGGTGGCTAGCTAGCTGGTGCATATGGAATCTGGTGCCTTTTCAGACTCTGTTAACATATTAATGTTAGACAGATGATACTTCTAAATTATGTATGACTTTGTGTGACGCCTAAATAAAGATTTATCATTTCAGCAGTTATTTAGCATGGTAATTTGTTATTAATTATATCTCTATGACCTTGTGAGTAAACATGATGTTTACAAGATAAAGCTTGTCTTACTTAACGATGCAGTTATACATTTTTTAAAACTGCTGATTTATTATTCCTCTGCAGCACTACCAATATTATCGGTTATTATTAGGTTCTTTAGGGATAATGAACAATGAGTATAACTAGGGATGCTCGATATTGGCTTTTCTGCCGATATCCGATATTCCGATATTGTCCAACCCTTAATTTCTGATACCGATATCACCCGATACAACTGGCCTTGGCCATTCAATGTCATCCACGTTTGGCGCGGTAGTGGAAAGATGGCTTTTGGCAGTAAATGACATATGGCTTATTTCAGCTTTCTGCAGATATCCAAACAGATTGAAATCCAAGTAATATTTATTTGTTTATGATGTTTCACAAAGAATTAGAATGATTAATAATTATAATAATTGTATCAGTAACTTAGCTTATCTATTTGAATAAATAGTTTTCTTTTTGGGGGGATTTTTTGCACTGTTCACAAAGAAAGTCAGTAATAAGAGGTAATAGGTTCCTGGAAGGCCACTTAGAACTATAGACCTATGGGTGTGAGGCTTATCAAATGCAAAACACTGCACAGTGGACATTTTATCTTCTGACAGTTGTCTTGTCTTTGTGCCTCAGGTGGTAAAGCCGGTTGGCCACTCATCAATCTAAATTGGCAATTTGATCCCTTGCTTCTCCTTTCTACATGTCATCTGACTTTGACCAAGACTCTGGACCCTAAGTTGCTCCCACTGGGCAGGCCAGTGCCCTGCATGGCAGCTCCATCACCTGTGTGTGTGTGTGTGTGTGTGTGTGTGTGTGTGTGTGTGTGTGTGTGTGTGTGTGTGTGTGTGTGTGTGTGTGTGTGTGTGTGTGTGTGTGTGTGTGTATGAGTGTGTGTGAGTGAGTGTGTGTGTATGTGTGTCAGTTAGAATGCATCAAGGCACGTCATAGCATATACATCGACATGTGTTTGTGTGCTCGTATGAATAGGTGCTTCTGTGGTGTACATCTTTTCTGTGCAATATAATGCAAGTGCAGTATCCTTCTGTTTACTGAGTACTATGTGCAATATCGTCCCAAGTGCAATAGTATTTATATTTATCATAATTATTAATACCATCGTAATGTAACCACTCATAATAAATGCTATTCTATTCAATTGTATTCTATTTTTCTTTAGAAATGGCATCTCCAGCAATCAATTTAAGATTCACAGGAATTTCAGCAGGAAGATAACCTGCTAACACTGCTGATACAAATAATATTCTTAAATGCAACCACAAACACTTCACACTTCAGTATCCTCACCGGTGCTCGCCTCTCAGCAGCTGACCTTTGGTCTGTGTGCGCCTGCACCTCCATGAATAATTTACTCTATTAATAAAAACCCCTTCAGAAGCCCTCCAGCCTCATGAAGCCTGAATTAAAGAGTTGATTTGCAATTTCAAAGCCTTTCTTTGGCCCTGGTGCGGGGCATCAGCGAAGCCCTGAGGAGTGTGTGGCTGGCGTGGATTGGAGTGTTTGTAGTCCCTGTGCTCAGGCTGGTGGGGTTGGATGGGGTGTAAGGAGGGTTGCTGATGAGACGGCTTGGGTGTAGAGATTTGAGGAAGAGCTGAGAGAGGACAAGAGAAGCCTTGAGGCACAATCACACCGTCCTCTTCTTCCTTACTTTCCAAGTTTGCTCCCCTTTCTTTCCCTTTTCAGCCCTCCTCTGTGTTTTCCTCCACCAACCTCCCCAAAGGCCACTGGGCCAATCCAGATGCTAGATCATCCTTTACATTATTCCCTGTGGGGGTCGATAAGAAATTGCAACCTTACAGTGTTGAAGGTTCACACAGCTGTCAACTGTGTCCTAAAGGTGCTGCACATTATCCTCTGCACGTATCCAGAATAGAAGGAGGGGGAAGTCTGAGTACTGTACATGTCTGCCTGTGTGTTTGGTAGTGTGTGTGTTTGGTAGCGTCAAAATGTTTGTTACATGCCAATGCAGGAAGTAGGAGTATGGAGGTTTGAGTAGTGGATGGCCGAGTAGTGCGTATGATAAGGGAAAATACTACAGTTTACTTCCCATTAAACCTTTGTTTTAACTAAAACCATGATCTTTCCCTAAACTCAACCAGTTGTTTAAGGTATCTAACTCTAGCCATGCCATATTATACATATACTATTGTAGAAAGTAAGAATTTAAAAAACAGAAACATTGGATATAAATAAAACATGTTAACATGTTGCAGGGCTGTCCAATATCGACATTCTTTTCTGGCAGTAGGGGTGTCACTGTAGATCTATGCAGAGAAGAGTGTTGAATCAAAATGTTGATTGGCTCATCTGAGATGTAATCAAGATTCTATTTAAAACATATACAGGTATAAAAGTGCAATGTAAAATGTTTCCAAACATGTGTTCAATCACATCCAGACAGAGAAGCATGTTCCAGCACAGAGTTACTATGGATAGATGTTTTTTTTTTTTTACTGTATGGCGATAATTGCATGTTTCAATCAGAAAAGACAAGTAGTTGTTACTTTGGTTATTGCTCTTTCTTAATATAAGACTGAAACTGAAGTGCATCTTGCATTTAACCGCTGTTAAGTTGAGATTCTTTTTCTCTCACAATGAGCAAGTTTCAAGGAGAAACTGCTTTCAGGACAAATTAGCAGAAATTTTAGATGAGCCAAAGTGCTATGTCTATGCGCTGTGGCACACTGCTTTGTATAACTGGATTAAACACCTATGTATCTCCATGTCCTGGAACCAGTTAAAATATTTAACAAGTATATTTTGTTTCATAGATTGGTACCTGGGACCCTCCAAGTGGCCTGAACATGACGGAAAACCAGAAGGGGAAGACGGCTAATGTCTCTGATTCCTTATCCAACCGATCCCTGATTGTCTCCACAATACTGGTAATTTTTAAATTAATCTATGTGTTTTCTGAACTGTTGCTAAAGCACTGTTTATCAAATGGAGTTAGCTCAGTTAGCTCTCTAACCATGCCATATTATACATATACTATTGTAGAAAGTGAGAATTTTATGCAGAGAAGAGTGTTATGAGTGTTGAATCAAAACGTTGATTGGGTCATCTGAAACGTAATGTTCTATTTTAAACATATACAGGTATAATCAAATGCCTTTAGCTCAGTTAGCTCTCTAACCATGCCATATTATACATATACTATTGTAGAAATAGAACAAATATAATTTTAAAAACAGAAACATTGGATTTGAATAAAACATGTGACATTGTGTGACCTAAGAATCGAAGTTTAACCACATGATCACAAGTGTTTGTATATGGGGGAGATCTAACCCTTGTCTCTGGTTCAACTATGGTATCAGGGTGATTTGTAAAGATAGTTAACATGTCAATGGAAGTAGTTCATAGTCCACATTCAATACCCAATGTCACTCCTTTGATACTTTCCACCTTGGCCAAATTAAATACTAGTGGGGATGGCGCATTGGTATGTTTGGTATCAAGGCTGTGAAGTGGGCAAAGCAAGTAACTACCCCGAGGCCCCCAAACTGCAGGGACCCCAAAGGACCCATGTGTATGGAAAGCTATGAGCTTTGCTTTGTGCAGTTACCCACCTAACTTATAGAACATGGAAAAGGAAACACAAGGCAATTGTTAGCAAGAGGGCAATCTCAAAATCCACTGGCCATCTGCCTGACGGCAATTTCGCCTCTGGGGGTCACAGCTAATATTTTGGGCTTTCCAGTGTAGCCAGCGAATAAAAGGGCCAAGACTTCCTCAAGACCACTTCCGCTACCCAAATCTTGTCCCACTACCCATAGATTCTACAGAATGTGTTTATAGAGAGTAGCTAATGGGAGGCTTATCTCACACATCAACTGAGTCAGATCGGTGTCTACCTGATTCGGTAAACAGAAACCTGCTCTGTGCAGTTCATTAATGTTATCGAACAGGAATTATATGTCATGAAGTATGCACAATTTAAAGAGTTACATCTCGCTGCCATTTTGGGGCGGCAATGTGGAAAATAAATATTGCAGCTTTAAATGTCTGTTTATAGCCAAATCAAATTGTAATGGTGCTTTATGTGGCACCAATTATAGAAGGCTAGAACAGCTCTCAGCCATAACAGACTCCCTCCAAAGATGTCATTATTTTTAAGCTTTTCCTCTTGAAAATCCTTCACTGCTTTGCCTGAGCTGCCCTTTCTGTTTAGAGCACTTTCTGGGGATGCTGCTCTCCGACTCAATTGAAGTAGAGTACCCCAAAGCACAGCACTCCCAAATTGCCAGTTGACTTCACCACTGTGGAGGACTCCAATTTGGTGGGAGCAGGCTCAGGCAAGGAAAATTGACTGATTGATTGTCCAATAAGATTTCATGGTTTACGGCTCTGCCTCCTACCTGACCAATTTATCAGGCATATTGTGTTATTGTCTCTCTTGCCAGCGGTGCCAAAATCCAAAGAAATTCAGTTCTAACTTTGAGGGGACGAAGTAAAATCAGTCTTTTTTGTATCTTTAGAGCAATTCTTTCCTATAGTGATATTGAGCGTCTTAAAAAGTGTGTAAATGCTTATTAATTTGGCTTTCCTGTCCATGTCCTGCACATTGCATTAAATATTAATCATGATCAGGATTTTGGTTTCTCAAAATGAAACGATGATCAACTGCAATATTGACGTTTACAATGTCTGCTCCGCTCATTGAAAACTCCCCCACGTATCAAATCAAACGCTTTCAAAACTAACGACCAGGCCAGGGATGGCAGTATGCCGTGGCATTACGCATGGAAGTTCACTGCATTTATCTTCATTAAATTGCCTCAAGACAACACCAGGCTGCTACAGTAAAACCACACAGACATCTGCACATTTTTCAGATGGAGAAGAAGACAGGATAATGCAGCAATGTTTTAGTATTTATGCCAGGGTGGCTAAAAATTTAGCAAGGCAGTAGCATCCCGATGACCTACACACACATACACACATACTGTGAAAGCAATGCATTTTAAGGGATTCAAATAAATAAATATAATAAACTAGTATACTATAAAAATAATACTAAATAAACTATATTAAAATCTCATTACCTTTTAACTACCTGTAGTCAGTTAATCCCTGCACTGTTTCACCTGCCCTCATAATTCCCCTTCTATATGGCTGGACTATATGATCGGTCTATGTCTAGTGTGCTAAATTGTGGTCAGAAAGTTACACAGATTGTCAGTGGTGTCTGTTATGTAAACCCCAGGATATTAAGTGTGCATCCGTAGTCCAAGTAAAATTTTCTTCTCAAGTGTTATCACATTACATTGTTAAACGTTGTTTTAGACTGAGACTATGACCACCAATACTAATTACAGAATATCTTTTGATTTGATTCTGCAGCAAAGTATTATTGACACAAAGGTAGATCTCCTCCTGGTTTCTGATGTGTTTGAAGACATTTTAAAAAATGCTTTAAATAACGCCCATACATTGCATTGAAACACGTTCATGAGACAGCGTTTTTTTTCTCTCTTTTTTAAAAAATTATTTTGCTACCTTATTTCAGTTTTTTGCTTTCATCAGTGTTTGTGGCAGTCATTTTCTCTGGTATAGACTACAATGAACGTCAGTTTAAACTTTTGTAGTCCATAAAGTGGGTCAAAAAAGAAATAAGTACAAGCTCTCAGCTACACATGTTGAGTTGAATAGAGCTTCCGTTTGCAACAATGTTTATAAATGCATCGTACAGCAGGGAAAAGGAGACTAATAATAACCAGAAGGCTGCTGTAGCAGGACTGGTATAGATGAAGTGAAATGTCCATGCGGGTGCGGATCTCTAAAGCGGACAAAATAATAAATTTGAGTTGGTGGCGGCTGGATCATTTAACAGTACATGAGGATTTGGATGGCATCACTGCCAATCCACCCATCTCTACGATGACTGCATCTGTCTATGCATATAATGTAAGTTGTTGCCCTTACACCACCAAACACCAATCTGTTTTGCTCCATCAAACTGATAGGGATCACTTTGGAGTTGCACATGTTGCTAAAAAGTAAAAGAATGAGTAACAGATAAAACAAAATAAAACAAGAAAAAGAGCAAATTTGAAGAGAAGCTGGAGACATGGCAGCCAGCCATGGTGCCATCTGGATGCCTCACAGTGACGGAAAAACTCCAGGAAGCCATTGCACACAGCTGTAATTCACCAAAATATAACCAGCATGTAACTCCCCCAAAAAAAGATTTAAAAGAGGAGACACATCATGTTTCACATCTTTGTGCTAAGCTAAGCTATCTCCCAGTTCCAGCTCCATACTGTTAATGTTAATCGTGAACCATTCCTTCAAGGGCCCTATCACTTCACACATCATCACACAAAAATACCATTAAGTTTGCAACATACTTTTTTTTCCACACAGTACTAACACACACACAGAAAGAAAAAAAATTAACACATAATCATTGGCAAATGGAGGACGTGTGTGTGTGTGTGTGTGTGTGTGTGTGTGTGTGTGTGTGTGTGTGTGTGTGTGCGTGTGTGCGTGCATGCTTGTGTGTGCGTGCGCGTGTGAACAAATGCCATGTGAGTACCATGACAGTGAAGGAAAGCCACATTAAAGACATTTATGATTCAGTTATTGAGGAGGCAGGCGTAAAAATAACAATATCAAGTAAATTGCGGGTTGTCATTATTTATCGTGGGCCTTCTTTCCTTCCGTGCATGCTGTGAAGTGATTGGATTGCAGTTATTAGCAAAGACTCTCCACAGCTGTAATTGCCATATCAGGACTAAGTCATGGGGAGATGTGTGATGGCTGTGAGCAGCGAGGAAAAGAAGGGAGGGCTGACAATAATTGGGTTTGTTACATTTGATTGATGCACACTTTCATCCAGCTTCTCATCATTTTCTCAGGGATTATGTACTATAAAACATGATGTAATTACTGTTGAGATCTTGGCCTATCAACAGTTTATCTACTTTGGAAATCACTCCTGTAATGTTGCGGTGGAAATGAAGTACCTTTAGGCTAATGGCTAGAGCTGCAGATAATATACTGTGTAATGTCTTAGAGAGAGCAAGGAGCAGGCCTGCTCCACTTCCACAGAAACAACCCATGTTTTATTAGTCACTGCAGGAGGAAAGTAGCGCTACCTGCAGGCTGCTCTAAACTGCAAAACACAGGTATCTGCGTCATCACATTTAATGATTAAATATCTGTTGTTGTGCCAGTTGATGAAATTACAGTATATCATATCATATTTATTTATTTCTAAACAGCCTCGAAATAGCTAGTGCTGCCTAATAAGTCCTCTAAACTAGACAATTAAATATGTTTGTCATTGCCTTCCAAAATTAACTTTATACATTCTGATCTGATGTCCCTGTCAGCAGGTGGATATAGATTGTCACTGGATTCATATGATGTTGGTTGGGTTTTATCACCACAGCTACTTGGTTATGTTTAGGGAAGCATTGTCTTTATTGTCAATCCTCTCGACTGTGGCCCATTGGTGCCTAGTGAAGATGTAAATCTTTAAAAACTGCTCATAAATTTATAGTCTCATTCATTTCCTAAAACTTGTAGTCACTGTAGTTTTTAATCAAACGTTACTCAAACAGGAACTAGTGCATTTCTTGGGGACTATTTTCAGTCTAGGATTGATCCACATTTGGTGCACTAGTAAACACTCAGGGCAGCAGGGGCAGGTTTGTTTATGTGAGATTGTGCGTTTTCATGGTAATTAAGGAACATGTCACCCAGTGCAAAAGTGTGGCTTTTTTTAACATATATTGTACTACAATGGCACAAACGAAGAAGATTTATCAGGCTTGGAATACAGACACAATACTTGTTGGTAGATACATTCATGGTTGCTTAGGCTGGATTTGTTGACAATAAGTCTTTGTTCAAAAATATCACACAGCCACCGCCTCCTTCTCACATGTCAAATTTTTAACTGGAAAAATCCTAAAATCTAAAGATGACTAATAGTTGTAATAATTTAAGTAGCAGTGCCTCGTTCCATTTTCTGCATTGTAATATTGACACAGTCAATTTAAACAATTCATTGAACAGTATTAATTATGTGGCTTTTATTTACTTCCACTGAGCAATCTATAAATCAACTTTCAGGGTTGCTGATATATTACAAAACGGGGTCCTCTCTTCAGCATATCCAGACAAAAAAGCAACTGAAAGCTTAAAAAATCGAAAACCCAGTGATTAAAATGTTTGGCTTAAAAATGAAACAACCCCTGATCTCAGATAAGGTCTAATTTCCATTTGTCAGTATTGAGGGCAACTGTTCTTGGATGAGACGTAAGGAAATGCAACCATGCCGGAGCAAGAGCCCGCAGACCTTCCAGGATGTATCGCATACAGGAAAGAGACAGATGTGCAAGGAATATTTATTAATAGGACTGCATTAATCACTAGATCAAACTGACAAATATGTACTGTAAAGGATCATTAAGCTAACTGCCGGAGCAGCATCAAACATATGTTGTTAGTGTAACATATCCTGGCGATTATCTGCTGCGTGATGCATCTCACTTTTCTAATACATTTCTAGGAACCAGTACTAACATGTAGAACTTAAACCAGATTGTAATACAACTATATGAATTGAAATAAGCTGTAACCCTGTTCTGTACTACTCTGTACCGACTACTGTGTTGTATTTTACTGTCTACGTAATCTACGCATGCGCAGCTTCGCTAGATTTCACTGGATTTCCAGCCACTTCGGCTCCGGAAAATATTGTTTTTACATAGTTTATCGTTTTTATATATGAAATCACTTGTGCCCAGCTTTTATTGTATTTATTTCTTCAAACCATCGACCAAAGCTTTTAACCATCTGGCCTGTGGTTGCCTTACACCGGAAGAGTAAAACACATAAGTCGTGACACGGAATTGCACTAGCAAGGCACCAATTTTTAAAGAACTTCTTTAACTCAATGTGATCTAAAAACAACTGGTGAAGTGGGCTGCCTGCCCAGGAGTGAGGAAGGTTTCCCTGGACATTCGGCTCCAGGGCCAAAATTAAACTCACCTCCCAATGGTGGTTCTGTGTCCCAGGGTGACGGATCCCCATTACAAAGTACGACATTATGGCCATGTGCGAGTCTTGTCTCCCTACCCTCTAAAAACAGAGGGAGAACATCTTTGGCTTGAAGGCTGACCTCAGGGAGAGGGACAAAATCCTCCTGCATCTCTCTACAACATCACCTTGCCGTGGACTGGCTCCATCACCACCGGATCTCCGGCACCAGCACTCACCGAGTCCCGCTGTCACCAGCAGGGAGCCAAGTCCAAGTCTCCGGCACCCCTCACCTCCTGCCTTCGCCCTGCGAAGTGGAAGTGCTCCATCAGGGAGGACGGAGCGGTGGCTCCGGTTCTAGTGAGCTCAAGTCCACTCAAGCCGAGTGAACCCTGGTCAGTGGTGAACAGGGGCACTGGGGCTCGCCCATCTCTCCCTCCTCCGCCTCCGGATCTACCACAGAATAACAGGTATGACGTCCTAAGCCTGCAGGATTTCCCTCCGTTGGGTGTGCGCTCCAGCTCGTCCCCGGTATCCGTCCATCCAGCCGGTCGTGGCTCTCGCGGACCCAGGAGCCGAAGTCTGCTCGCCCAACCCGATCCCTCCCCTCTGTCTCGGTTAGGAGCAGCTGGAGGCCGGCGCATCTCCAAGCAGCCCGTGGAACAGCGCATTCCCTCCGTGCTGGTTGTAGGGACCTTGATGGTCAGGCACATGAGGGTACGCGGGGGCCAGACCTTCTGCTTCCCTGGAGCCCGCATCAGGGAGGCTAGTACCTCTGGATCAAGACTGCTCTTTTTAAGAAGAGGTTTGATTACATCTACTTTAAAAGACTGTGGTACATAACCTGCTGAAGACATATTAATTATATCTAATACAGGAGTCCTAGCTAAATGTAACACTTAAGTAACCTAGTTAAGTAACCTAGTTGGAATAGAGTCTAGGAGACGAGTAGAAGGCTTTGATGCCGAAATAGTAGCTGTTAATTTTTTTAAGGTCAACTTTAGAAAAGCAGTCCAAGAATCCAAGTGAGTTGATTTTGTCCCGCCCATGCACCTGCCCGACTAATCACTTGTTATATACTGTATATAATATATAAAAAGGATGTGTTTATAACAAAGTTTTCTTGTTATAACTAGAAAACCATGCGCACCACTGCATGCTGAGAGCACCTTTGCTTTGTTCTCAGCTACAGATGCACTTCATGGAAGGGGATCAATAATACTAAAATAAATGTTTAAAAATGACCCAAATATGGTAGTATAATTTGTTTTTCTTGAGGCACAGAAATCCATTGTTTTTAATTTGTTGAAGAAGAATGGGCTTGATTTTGTGTTTAAGAAGAGTCTGCAGAGAGGCATGGATGTGGTATAGCTTTAATTAGGTTTGCTTTCCAGAGATACTCAGCTTCTCCTTCACTCTATCTTTTTAATTAAAGATGCACCAGCATCCATCTGCAGCCAGCTTCGCTGCAGGAGGAGGAGTGTGTGTGAGGTGACAGGGCTGTGTGTGTGTGTGTGTGTGTGTGTTTTGTTTGTTTATGCACGTGTATTCAGCATAGCAGGGTAGGAGGTGGTATGGTATATTTATTGTGGTCAGCTAAATAAATGTTATATATTTCACCAAGTGTCTACTCTTTGCAAATAACCATTTAAACATACTAATTAATATTTAATTATATATATATATATATATATATATATATATATATATATATAATTTTCAATTGATTGGAGGCAGACAATGGTGTTTACCCTTTTTATAAATTAATTAATATTATTTGTTATTAAATGGGATAAAAGGTGTTGCCTTTGGGACCCCACAGCGCAGATTGTCTGCACTGTATGCAATCTTATTGGGCAATGTGCTCAGATTATGCGAGTCATTGGGCCTGTGTTGAGACAATACATTGGGATCAAAGCAGCTGGACAACTATGCTGGTTGAATCAAACTATTCCATTAAAATAATTTTTAACAGCGTCTCTTTTAAAGCTCTAATTCATAAATGACTGACATTGTAAATTTGCAGTTGGTCAGTGTGTGCCTTAATCAAACCAAAATTAACAAATTGCATGAATTATTGCATAATTTACATGATTCAAGCAGAAGAGGTCTTGGAGCAAACTAATTCTAAGATTTGGGTCAGTACAGCATAAACCAAATGGTTAATTATCTACCCCTTTTTAGTCTTTCACAGTTGACAGAAGGTGAGAGGTCAGAAGATGCTAATGGGCTCACAATAGCTTATTTGTGCTTGACATGCTAGATAACAATTGTTCCACTCGTTAACATGGCAACAAATAGAGACTGAGAGAAAATGGTCAAATTATAAAGAGGAATTTAATCTCACCATGTCCAAAACGTGCTTTCAAAATAGATAAGAAAAAAGCAGAGATGTAAGCCACTCTAAATTTGAGGTATGTGCATTTATCGACCTTTTCAATGGAATTACATTGCAAGGCAACAGCCTGGGTCCTTGTTAAATTCCTGTCAACTGATGTATGTCATTCACTGACATTAACTACAACAGGAAATAAACTTGGACAGTTTAATTGCTGTTTATTTCCAACAGAAACTCTGTTTAATTTATTGCATTCACATTGTGTAATTTGGGTCACACCTAAAGAAAAAGTTACACCCAAGCAACCTCTATTTTTCTTTGTTTCATTACTGCATAGGAGATTACTCACTGAGTTTACTTTTTTTCATTCACTGTTATAGAGAGGGTCATGGTGAGCAGAAGACTCACATTGTAGATGCCTTTGTTATATATGTGTTACTGAAAAGGATTACAGAGCCTTTCTTCAAGTTGCTTCATGTTGCCTTCACTCTCAATAAGCTCCACTGACATCAGAAACTTGCAGGAGAAAACACAAGATGACCAATCTTAATCCTTGGATGCCGTAAACCTTTGACGCAGCAACTTAAATTCATAAATACAAAAAGTCTATGTAATTTCCTATTGTAATAATTACACAGTAGATGTAATAGGGTTTTTAATCTGTAATACAAATTGGCTAATTAGTTCACAATTTGTAGCTCTAAAGTAACAAAAGACAAATCACTAGAGTGAATTTAGCAGAGTGAATTTCAGAAATTAACTATTATATTAATCAATTTCCCTTTTCACACACTCCTCACATTCAATATACAATTCCTGAAGTTAGAATCTTTAGAAGTAAATAGATGAAACCCCATATGAAAAGAAGATCCCCCTCATCCTTACCCTAGACTCTAATATCGGCTCTATTAGTGAGTTTAGTCCTTTTGCCCGCAGTATAAAAAGTGCCTAAAAAACTTCATGTTTGAATTAAACAACACCACATGCTCATCACCACTGAAGCAGTTACCATGGCGATGGGAAGAAGGGAAAACACTGATCCTACCTTGGATTGTTAGAATGATCTGAATGTGTTGTGCACGTGATTTGTACACTACACTTCCATCAATGTATTGGTGTCAACAGAAGCATCTCATATATGTATATCAATTGTAATTGGATCTTGTATGTGTGCCTATTTTAAACGCCAGCAGAGATGTTATGGTGGTATATGCACATTTCACTTTCAATGACATGCCTGTACAAAGAGTGTGTTTTGGTGTTTGTACTGTATTTCTTGACATTGCAGCCACACTCGTATTGATCTGTATGTGGACAGTGCTTTCTGCTCTTTCATCAAGATTACATCAGTATCCTTGCAGTCCTGCTGCTGCTGAGGTATATTGTAGCAGCACATGAGCTACAGTAGATATAAGATATTATGTACTGAACTGTGTCAGCAATGATAATTGATGGTTGTAATGTGGTTAAAGTGAGGCTGTACTGTAGAATACAATGTAATGCATATAGTCCATGTGTGAACATTTTAAATATCATTTTTTTTGTTTCGGAAACACAAATCGTACCATCAAATGTAAAAGAACAAATAAATTATGATAAATCAACACGTGCCCATGTGGATTTCACATATTTCACGTTTAAAATGTAAGATAACACCTGTGGAAGGTTCTACAATTGCAAAGCATTATTGATAGATTAACATGATATTCATAACAGAAATACACAATATACAATAAACATTTGGCTTTTGGAAATTGTATGTGGCTTTTGGAGAGTGATTGTGGTCTAGGTTTCTTTTTATGTCTCACTTTAGATCTTTAATGTTTAACATTTAAACAAACCTAAAAATCGTCATGTGTTTTGTAACTGACAAACAATTAGAAGTCACGTAAGCAATGCTGGTAATGTTCTCACCTTATGATTATATATATATGTGTGTGTGTGTGCTACAGAGGGGTTTTTGAGTACTTTGCCAGGTGTTATATTAGTGTCTGTCGGCTGCAAGATACAGATGGGTGTTGTCCAAGCAAGGGACCTAAGAAGTAGGGTGGTAGGAGGTCAGGAAGGGGCCACCCCCCTGCTCCATGATCTATTCTCTCAGTACTGTGCAGTGAAACCATTATTCTGAACATATACGTCTATCACAACTACAATGCAAATTTATGATATACTGCAAAAACAGCCTGTTTGTTTCACCTGCCACTACTAGTGAAAAGAACAAACGGTTCTTTTTTCCCACCATATGCAAAAATATCATGGCCTGCGTACTGTTATAACTCCATCCAGTGAAATGTGTCAAAGCTGTTAGGAATCTTTAATGTTTGTTTTTTTTCTGGCACAGTTATATTATAAACAACACCTGCCTGATGATATATTTCCAGATTTATTTGTCTGAGAGAGTCAAGGGAGTCATAGAAATGAGGGACGTGCGGCGAGAACGAGCGTCTACGGCTAACAAAGACAGATGGTGTATGTAGCAGGGGTAGAAAGGGGAGGAAGCTGGAGGAGGAGAAAACAGGGAGTGAAGCGTGGAGGCAAGAGAGAAGGACATGGTGGAGGAGATTCTTAGTATGGCGGGAAGGAGAAAAAAGCAGTATGAAAGAAGACGTTAGTAATCTCCCCAGCTGTTCGCATGAACAGAGGCGATGTGCCGGCTCTTGCTCTCTCTTTTTGTGTCCGTCTATCAGCATCTCTTATCTTATTGACAAAGCATGTGGTGTCCTGAAAGCTGGGCCTGGGCCCAAAGCCAGTCCACTGAGCCTGAGAGGAGCACAGAGTCATTGATATGGGGGATTATCTCTTATTATGGTCATGCCTCACTTTGCACCCACCCTACCTCACTTCACAGGGCTGGGACTACTGGCAAACTCACACACACAAATACGACAGCTTTACACATGCTTTATTCGTCGAGCCAGTGTGTGTTTGGGCTTGCATGGCTCAAAAGCCTATCTCACACCCATCAGACACCCTCTCAGATAGGCCTTATCAATAGGTAAAAGATGCCAAGTGCTGTAGAGACTCATCCCTCCTCCAATATTTCACCTGACAGGAAGAGCCATATGTGATGTTCAAGAAGTCTGACAAGCCGCTGTATGGAAACGACCGCTTCGAGGGCTACTGCATAGACCTGCTGAGAGAGCTGGCCAACATCCTGGGCTTCACTTATGAGGTTCGCCTAGTGGAAGATGGGAGATACGGTGCCCAGGATGAGAACACGGGCCAATGGAATGGCATGATCAAGGAGCTAATGGACCACGTGAGTTTTTAAATATCATTATTAAAGACAATGTGTGAATGTGATCCCAGTGATCAAATCAACGTACACCTCTTCTTAGAGCATCATATCAGTTTATACAACCCGGGTCTTGTTTTGATGGTTTTTAGGGATGATTAACTGAGTTAATTGCTGAAATTTGGGGAAATTTGCCCCATCTGAGCTCAACAATTAGCTCGGGGAGTAGAATAATAAATGGTGACCAAGACACTTAAAGGAACTGTAAGCAAGAAGAGCTGAACAGAATAGTAAAAGGCAGCCAACACGTTTAAGGTTAAATTATAAAGAGTACTATGATAGAGGAAATACCTGTTTGGTATATTTTCACCCTGGTAAAAACAAATCAATGTATAGTATCTATACTCAGGTGTCGGTAGCCAACAATACTATTTTACCCCAATTTTATTGCCTTACCCTAACCAAATAGTTTTGTTGCTTAAACCTAATCATGTAATTTTGTTGTCTTAATATATCCAGACTGCGAAAAGAAGAGGTCAACATAATTTTAAATTATGTCCCAGGCTGGATACAAACCATGGTCTCCTGGGTGAAAGCCCACACCCTCACCCACAGTTAACTACCACAATGCCGGACCCTTCATCCACCGGGTTCAAGGGTTAAGTGTAAATAGCCAGATTGAGCGGTAAAGTCTTTTTTTACCCGAGTGTAAATAGACATTCCGCAACTGTTTTTGGTTTAAAATAAAATATTTCGTATCGATTACAGCAATTATTGGTTGTAAACTGATCAAAATTGAGAGACACATACTATGAATTGACAATCTTATCTTTGGGTTTTAGACTGTTGGATCTGTACAAAAATAGATGCATGGTAGAGATAACAGAAGGAGCCTTAAAAACTAGATGTCACATTAAATTCTTATGATGGGTATTATCCATAATGTTTGACAACATTAACAAATCATGACACTAAGTCATTTTATAAGTGATTCACATGTTGCCCACTCCTAAATCTGCTTTCATCTTAGGTTGTGCTAGCTTAATAAGTTGTATACTGTATCATTGTAAACTGTCATATTAACATCTATTACCCTCCAAATGTTTGTTTAAAAATTTCCCAAAATAAAAGCAGAATGTCACTGAAACACAAACTAAGAGGGGAAGAAAATCAAAAAGAAATAAGAGGGAGGTTACAGCTAGCACTATATAAGAGTACAGTGATGTGTGGAGAGCCTAGATTCTGTCGGGACGTGTTTCCCCTACAGAGCTTATTAAAACACACAAACAAGCACACACAATCTGCTCTCAGTGTAGATCAGTGCACCCGACAAAGTCCCCAGTTAGGAAAAACTGCATGGGCAGAAAAATAGCAGGCGCTGCATGGCCAGTAGTCAATATCTGACCCAAGAGGGGTCAAGTTTTCCTTAACTGCTTCCTCCCTTGATCAGTGCAGTGATTGGCTAGCGTGACAGCTAGTCTGGTCCTTTCATGGGTGAAGGGCCCAATCCCCTACCAGCTGATGTTCAGCGTCCACTTCTTGCACAGGGTCCAGCCTTAACTTAGACTGATTGTGATTGCAGCGAACATGCCCGAGAAGACTGGGGAATGTGGGCTTACGAAGAAGACATGCTGAATTGAGCTGAATCAAGTTGGAAACAAACTGTCAAATTAATTTAGCTAAATTATCTTTGGTAGCTCTAATTCTCAAAGTGCAGTAAATGCATCTTGATGTGTTTGCATTGTGTAGGGTTGTGTTAGAGCAGTTTGGATAAATTCAGCGATGCCTGATATCAGTAAGACTTTTTATATGTCACAGCTGTGAGCAGGAAGCCCAGTCAATTCATCCTCAAGTGATATATGGTGACCTTCACAAGACAAAAAGGATACATCTTTGAGAAATGAACCACTTGACCTTGCTGTGAATGTTTAGCATTTGTAGTCACAATGCAGCCCAGGATTTATTAACTGTCAACAGCACAACACAGTTATCACACCAGATATAGTAACATGATTTTTCCGGGCAGGCTCTATACATCCCTTCTCTATATCTCTAAAGCACACATCTCACATAAAAACATGACTTCTGTGCTGCCAGAGAAGGGATAATGCTGTATTATTAATAACTCCAGAAAAATGCTTAGTGTGTGGTGCAAACGGCTGCATGTGTTCAGAGCAGAAACGCATTCTGTAAGCAAATATTTTTCCAAAACAAAAAAACATTTACCCTAACTCTTAACAAAACTTTACCAAAGATATATCAATTGTAACAGGTTCTGCTTTTGTTTCCACTGTTATTGGTCTGGTTTGGGAGTGAGTTCCTTAGCTAAATTATGGTTTTGCTAAGGAGATGATACCTGATATAAGATCAAGGTCTATCTATTTTGTCGGGCTAGGGGAAATTTGTTGCGCAGCCACAGTCTGCATGAAAACAAAGAAGACACAACACAATAAATCACAGAGCAGGGAAATGGAAGTTCATAATATGACAAGCATGGACAAGAGTGCAAATGTGCAGATGTGCAAGTAGGCAAGGGAAATGCAAGGAATGCAGCCAGAGTGCTATTTGCTATAAAGCCTAGTTCAGACCAAAGATTTGCGATGTGACAACACCGCTTTAGAACGGAGCAGGTAAAAGTTGTAGCAGTGAACTTGCCCATCTTGTCTGGACTCAACCGGCTGAAGTTGTTGCCTGTGACTCTGCTTGTCAAGTCTCCAGCAGCTGGTTTTAGAAAATAAGTCACATTACCTGTTCCAACAGCTCATAGCAAAGTCTGCTGTTCAGGTCACTTACAAACTGACGGCTAGTCAAAATTCAAAATAGAGAAAGAAAAAGAGACAGAGAGAGAGAGAGAGGGTTGAGCAAGCTCTAGGAAAAGGGAGCGCCGTAATTGAGAACAAAGCAGAGAATCAGAGAAACAAAATGTTATTTTCACCTTTTCATTACTGCTAGAAAGGCAGCTGTAGCAAATATCTCACTGTCTCTGTCCTCATTTATAGTTTAAAATGCTACAAATTATATCCACTTGGAATGAAGGCAACATGGAAGCTCTTGGTTCTCCTAATGGGTGTGCTTAAGTTCCAGGTACTTCCAGTGGTTGTTAGGGTGAGAGTTAATGCTGCCAACCAGGTATGATAGCTGCCATCACATAAAGCATAACTACATAGAAGACAACGGTAACTACCATCTTACTACCTTATTTATCAGAAAACCGATGCTGCCAAGGGAGACCAATGCAAAACGCTTGAAAGTTCTAAGCATTTAGAGAGGAAGTAATTTAGAGGGAGCCAAATCAGAGGTTAGAAGTTAAACTAAAATACCAGTTACCAGTGGTGCAAGGCACTAGATTTGATTTTGAGCCACCAACTGGCAGATCCCCAGCAGCACCATGCTTTGGCATGAACAAGTGTACCTCATATTTATGTAAATGTGAAAGAAAATCAATAACAATAATGGAATCACTTTTTACATTGTTGTCTTACACATAACCACTTATTTCGCTACCAAACATTAAAAAAAATATGTAGTCAGTCAGCGTTTTAATGGCGTACATCCAAAGTATATTGGAAATGCATGAGAGCCTCACAGTTTTTAAAAGTTCATGTTATTTGGAGTCTGAGGAATGGGTTGTTAAGATCTTGCAGTTGAAAGAAGTATAGGTGTCCCCAGAATGGCAAATACACAATAATATAAATATCTACACTTGTTAGAATTCTTCACCCGCATTCACTGACCACGTAGTTGTGTTTCCATTTAAGTATTTGAATGTGCATTTTAAATATTTACATTAGGGGTGACCCTGAATAGTTGACTATTCGAGGATTCGCTCCGAGGAGCCTGATTCGACTGCCAATCTCATAGTCGAATCCTCGCAAAATGCGGTTATGAAACAACTGTTTACTGGCAGATTACAACCATAGCCTAAGGTGTCAATTTCTGACCAAACTATGCACCGTAGTTTATTCATGCGGTTATGAAACAATTGATTATTCCATTCTGGCTCTGGGGATGCTGACTGTCTGATTTTACATATGGATGCTTGGTTTCTTCCAATAAACCATGATAAATAGCATATTTGGGTATAACTATAAGCCTATTAGTAAATAATGTTGCTAAAAATAGGAAAATAACTCATGTGCTTTCCAGTTAACAACCTAGACTTCCTATGCTCTGTTTACTGGCAGATTACAACCATAGCCTAAGGTGTCAATTTCTGACCAAACTATGCACCGTAGTTTATTCATGCGGTTATGAAACAATTGATTATTCCATTCTGGCTCTGGGGATGCTGACTGTCTGATTTTACATATGGATGCTTGGTTTCTTCCAATAAACCATGATAAATAGCATATTTGGGTATAACTATAAGCCTATTAGTAAATAATGTTGCTAAAAATAGGAAAATAACTCATGTGCTTTTAATCTCTTATCTCCTTAGTGTGCAGGATAGACTAAGTTGTACTATCAAGGATCCGGCCGTCAGAGCGCATCTTGGCCGGGCTTTAAATCTGTCTGGGTGCCAGAAATACAAGTCTGATACTGTTTAATCATCAGCATCATTTAATTTGAATATTTTCCCATTTGTTATTTTTCATTATAGAGGCTCAATCCAACACAGTCTGACACAGCGCAGTGAAAGTGAAAGTAGAGTTCTAAATGTACCGTCAGCTATTGTCAAAGAAAGATACAAACAAAACACATGGATGTTGAAACAACATACATACTTTTAATAAGATGCTCCTATCAGAAATCAGAAATCACATCTAGGTAACCCTCTGCCTGAAACGTGTGACTGCGGAGCGCTGGACTCACGTGCACCCACCGCTGTCTGCTTAATGTCAATGGCTTGCCACCTCAGATCATAGGGTTTTTCATGACTATGAAAATTTTTAGTCAGGGACATGCTTAATTTGCATTAGAAAAACTAAATGTAAACTGCAAAATGCGACAAAACCTCCTCAAATGGGGATAACAATTTTTATGTTCGCTTGAGCTGGTTTTTCGCCTATTTCAAAATAGTGTTGATGCGATATGGGATATGGAAACATCTTTGCTAAAAACCTTCTGAAGAAGTGAGCATTTAACTCACAAGTGATCAGCTGTTTCTCTTCGATACTCCCAGAAAGTGTCTTCGTCTCCGCACAGCATGAAAGATGGCCAATACTAGCAGACATGAAAGAACAAATAAAACTTGCCCAATTGACACAAATTCCTAAAGACCTCTGCATTTTTCTCATGCAGATGCAGTTACATGACCGAGGCAACTTGTGGTGTTTCCGGTTAATCCGGTTTATTCACTCCAAAGCAGTTGATGGAAACACACCTAAAGCGAATTGAACAGATTTATTTTTCGCATCGACATTTCAAAAGTACGCTTCAAATTTGCTTGAAAGTTCAATGGAAACACGGCTACAGTCAGACGTATATTCAGGCTTTTAAACGGCAAAGACAATTAGTTATTTCCAGTGTGCATTAAATATTACTGCAGATGTGGTTAGAAACGGTCAGTTGATGCTTTAATAAATAATAATAAAAGAGATGCCCTGGCCTGTCTAACAATAGGACAGGACAGGTATGACCTTAAAACCATGGCTTCTTCTTTCTGGGTGTATGAAAGCTCATAATGAAAACAATTTTGTTGGGATTTTTTGTGAAGTTGTGACAATATCAAAAAGAGCTTGCTGAGCAATTGTACAATTGAGCACTAAAGGGAAAACACACCGGCCATATTGCATGATGGGACATGTCATACAGAAGTAGTCAAGGTACAGTAGCAAGGATGTACCAATGCAGAATGTGATACAATTTCTGTTTTTATGAAAAAGTGGTGCATCTTGAAATGACATCATGAGGTAACAAACAGTATATTGAGATGACATGTTGATGCTGTCCGGGCAGAATAGAAAAGAATAGGCCCAGGAGTTTAATCATACACCGCTGGTATATGCTGCCCTAAGGACTGTTGTTTCATGTTCAGTCTATTTTTGGGAGTACCAGTGACAAAATGCCAAAGCACCATGCCTTTACAGTCAATGTTCTCGGCTCTAACACAGTAAACTACATTATGGCTAATAGTCAAGAGTGTGGTTATACATATATATATATATATATATATTTATATATATATATACATATATTTATATATATATATATATATATATATATATATATATATATATATATATATATATTGTAAAGCTTATAGTGCTCTTGTTGCTCATGTCCTCCTGCAGGTTATTGTGTAGTGAGTTAGTGATACAAAAAAGTCTTTGTTCTTTTTGCGTTGGTCCTCTAAAGCACTGGTGACATGTTTTGTATGTCTCCCTATGTCCCAGTACAGCATATAAAGTAAAATAATATTGTAGGCTACAGCTCCCAGCCATCCCAACAAAAGGAGAAAGTAAATGAATGTTTTGATTTAGGCTGCGAAGGGAAAAAGGTGAGTTTGGTAGTGGGAGTATGCTTGATAGGTGGAAAGAGAAAGAGGGCTTTAAATTTCTTGCTAAGTGCCTTGGGACAGACTCTGTAGTGTGTAAAGACCCTGTTTTCTTAATTTGATTGCCTCTAAATGCTTCCTGTGCCTGTGACTTATAGCCTATCTCTCTTCCCTTTTATGTTTGCTGTTGACAGAGAGCTGATCTGGCAGTGGCTCCCCTCGCCATCACATACGTGCGCGAGAAGGTTATCGACTTCTCCAAGCCCTTCATGACCCTGGGTATAAGTATACTGTACCGCAAGCCCAACGGGACCAACCCTGGGGTCTTCTCCTTCCTCAACCCCCTCTCGCCTGATATCTGGATGTATATTCTGCTGGCTTACTTGGGTGTCAGTTGTGTGCTGTTTGTCATAGCCAGGTAACATGTCACTTCCAGTGATCACAGCCTCACACACAGTCAGAAACATGCTTAGCTGCCATCACTCAGCCTCACCCATCTGACTAACAACAGGCCAATCTCTGTAATTACAGGATATGCGTCCTGAGCACACTGACTCGCTCACAGTAAAAGCTTACCACTCAGTGACAGTGCTGACACTAATCAACGGTCATGAATCAAAACTAAGACTCAACACCATTGCTGTGTAATGTGTTTAATGCAGTTCAACCATGAAGGATCACACTAATATTTGCCCTTTTCCACCATTAGACTATTTATTAAGAATAATTTGGCACTTGGCATGGCTGGTTTGTTACTTCTGGCCTGCTTCTACTCATACTGATATCAGTATCAACACAAAAAAAACAGACCTTAGACAGAGAAGTTGTAGGCCTAACAGCCGTTTGAGGGTTGTGTGTATATGTCTGAAAGACTTGCAGGATGCTTGTGCACTCTTATGGATATGTGCGCGTAAGTGTGTGTGTGGGATGTGTCGAGCTCCTTGTGAACACTGCTGCCCATCTCCCACCTTTTCCTCACTGTCCCCAGTGTCTCAGAGTTCATGCTGTCTTTTCTTTTCTCTTGTTTCCTTCACCTTGCTTCAAGCACATCTATGACTCAGAGATAAATCTTTTTTTTTTTTAGTTTTAGTTCAGTCTTCGATTACTAGAGAAACACAAAAGTCAAGACTTACAAGTAGTTGGTTTATTGTGTTTTCGGGCTGTCACTTCATCAGATTAGGTATTTTAATAGTTTATTTCTGGTGTTCAAAGCCAAATATATATCCACAGACTACTTTGCTATGTCTGGCTTTCTATGTCCTTTGTCTTTTCCCCCATAAAACCTTGTATTTGGGGGTATTTTCTGTAGTTGCCTTGGATTACTTTTTCCCTTATAAGTGGGCCTATGACCTGCAATTTTAGGTCTCACACTGCAATTAATCAGTGCCACCCAAGTTCAAATAGCGTAGAACTTGTTCAAAGGAACTGAACTTAAGGAGGGAGTGCTGCAAAGTTTACATATGTTTTCCAAATGTGTTTGTTATGAACATTTGTGAAGAAGTGCAAAGTTCTAGAACAAATTATGAGTTGTACTTATGAAGTCGTCGATGGAAAGTGATAGTAATAGGGCTAAGTCCAGTCGGTGGATGCGGTTGTTCTGTCAAGATAAGCATACGGTATTGTAGGTAGAGCACTGTACTGATTTATAGTAGAAAGCCATGATAAAAGTGCAAATCATGTCATATTATAATGGTGATTGAGATAAAAAACATTCTATGAATAATCAGATATGTTTTTCCAAGAACTCTGCTGTTATCATTAAGACTTAAAGACCTAGCCCTAAGCATACTGTAAGAAAATCTTGCATGGTAGGTGTTGTATCCGTAAGGGACACATGAAGCTCTGTACTACATTATGTGTATTTCTGTTCATCTACTCCACAATTTAGTATAGTGATACAGTTGACATCAAGAATGCTTTGGCTGGTGAGATGATATAAAACGTTATTTGTACGAGTTGTCTTTTCTTGTACCGTCTTTGCTCAGACAAATCCTTTCAGTTCATGAAACTAGGCCAGTGTTTTATGAAGGTTCACTTATTTGATCCAGTGGCTCTTGCTTTTGCCTGCCATTTGAAGCATGGTGAAGAAAAAAAAAGAAAGAAAAGTTCATGTTAACTCTAAAACTTTTGGGAGACATCGGCTCTCTTGCAGCCGTCACCCGACAGTTTTAACGTTAACGCACATGTGTTTTCCGATGTTACTGGCGATATGATCACACGAGAGAATAAAAAGCGGCAACTGTCATCTAAGTTGGCTCAGAATATGCACCAATCTGTATATAATATAATAAGTAAGTCTTTGGGTAAGTGTATAAATTCCCCCCCTCACTTTATTCCTTCTTTTCTCCTGTATACAGAAATGCATGCTGGGCTACAGTTGCATGTTTTATTTTCCTGTGGAGTGTAGCACATAGTCTCACAAAATTTCATGAAATGAGAAGTCTAAAAGGCAGATTACGTATTGTGAATAGAAAATGTGAAGATTACATCCTTCCACCATGACAGAATTATGTGACAAAAACATTTTAGAGCTTGTGCAGTTGAATCATAGTAGTGTACATGTCAAATATCTTGCCATGTTCCTCCCCCTGTGGTTTGTTGCCAAGCAGATGGAATTTACTTTATGGTACTCACCACAGAAATTCAACAAGCACATCTTACCGGATGTCAACAGTTTTCACTGAAGCTACTTTCTACAGTCTATTTAAGTTTTAAAAATCTGTGAAAATCCAGAGACAGAAATCTTAAAACCTCTAAAAGTTGTATGGCGGAAGATTTTCATCTATTTAATTGTCTTTTAAGTTTCAATCTAGTGAGTTAAAACAATGGTTATTGATCATATGACCCACTAATGAAAGCACTTCTACTTGCCTTTTTGATGTGTATTCTAATCTGCATATAAGTGGAGACATCCCTCCCTAGATGTAAATAAGCCGCCATGTTAGTGACGCACCAACCGCTGTGTCGGGCCAGATCGTCACTAAAAGTTATGCTGCGCTCACTTGTAATCGGAACTTCCAACTTCTGAGTCAGGCTTGTAGTAAAGGGATGAGTGTAAAAGGAATGTGTGTGTGTGTGTGTGTATGGATTTAAGAGAGTTATATATAGGGGACGGAATGGAAGTAGAGAGGTGAATGTGTTTCAGTAAAGTTTACTAAAGAGCAAAAAACAAAACAAAAGAAAATACAAAGTCAGCACACTGGTGCTGCGTTCCAATAGGGGAAATCCCCGCCTCCATCTTAAGTTTCGTTCCAAAAGTCTGAAAAACTGAAGTGAACTTGGGAGATCGACTCTCGAAGGACTGAGTGATCAAGTGAACAACGATGGTCACTCCAGAGATGGATATCTCCCACAATGCATTGCAGTTATGTATTTGGTGGAAGAGAATACATCTATGGGTGGGTGGCAGTAATGGACTGAAAATGCCACAATTGCTCACCACTAAAGCAATATGAACAATATGCATAAATAAAGCAACTTTTTTATCATCATTAATAATATAATATAAATAATATCTCATTATGAGTCTGTATTCTTACATGTGTGGGCTGCGAGCTGTTTAGCAGATAGTTTCTTAAGAAAATCTCTTTGATGCTTGATATTTTACTGAAAAATGACTGGTTGCAGAAAATATTTAGTCAGCTTATTTTAGTTATATATCTATACTTGACTTGTGTGGTTTCTTCTCAACATTATCTGTAAATGCATGGTGTAAATGTTACTTTGCAATATTTCATAGAAATAATAAGGATGATAATCTCAATACAGATCATAAACGAAAATGTCAGAATCAAAGATGATGCAGCTGTTTGCAAAGTGCAGACCGTGCAGACGTATTGCATTCATCCTTAGAAAACACCTTCATCTCATTAAAATGAATCTAAAGTTATTTTTGATTATTTGTAAGAAGCAGTACAGTGCTAAACCTACACCTGGTGGTGGATCCATCATAGTTTGGGCTATTCCATCTTACCGCCAAAGAGGCCGCTAAATAAGTACATTCTAAATCCCAGTTGAAGATGTATTTCTGTATCTGTCACAATTTAATGCCAATAACTAACTGTTTAGGGATAGGGACAAAAAGGGATAGAGTTAGGGTTTGACTTGGATTATATACCTACTTGATTAGACAGAGAGAAAGATTATAGTTTCGGTTAAAAACTACTCAATTTAGGTGAGGGAACAATCAATCATTACCTGGTTGCTTGCTTTTAACTACGACTTCAAATGCATAAATCAACAGATCTCTGCTTATTCTATACACCCATAAAAAGCCTTATTGGCCCCATGTCCTCCACTTAATCCTTCGATGGTGGGGAAATGTATTTATTTTACCTTCTGTTCACATACATCGTTTGTATGTTAAGAAGTCAAACTAATTTCATGGAAGTTTGTGAGACCAAACTGTCTAGCACATAAAATTGACAGGCAATACCTAATACTACAAGGTTTAGTTCCACTGTGCATTTATATACTGTTTATGTATATATATATATATATATTTATTTATATGTATGTGTGTGTGTGTGTGTGTGTGTGTGTACACATTACATATTTTATCAATGTATGCTTGTGTTTTGTGCTCTACTGTGTGAGTGATTGTTTGTATGAATGAGAGACTGACAGAGACTGAACATTAGGACATTAGTAGTGTTAGAGTTAGAGCAGCTTCTCCTTACCATGGATAGGCCTATTCCACATGAGTGCATCGCTGAAACCACATGGTTACTCTGTTGTACTACCACCTGCCCTGATATCTCCAGTTACTGATGTTAATTTCACCAGTTATTGCTTTTATGTTTCCTCTAATGACACCAAAAGCACTGCTGCTGCTTCTGGCGCAGGTGATGAAAACAAAAAACTGTAGTACATCACACCTCTTCTAAAGCCTGTGCATTATCCCCTTGTTACAATTCCCTACATCCTACAGTACATATCAGGTGAATTTGCTTAAGTTAAGCGAGAAGCAGCTTAGTTACAGTAATCGATCGAAACGTTTGTGCAGAACGATCCATAATTATTTTTATAATTATGACTCATGATATTAGCATCTAGTTCTTACCAATATTTCTCAAAGTATTCACATCAAAGGGAGAAATCTGTCCTCGGTGTTTGAATTAGAAGCCTTTAAGTATTTAAGGTATTTGCTCATATTAAAGGCACAGCCTCATCATGCAGTTAAGATTCTCCTTTGAATCCCATGCAGAGCTCTAAGTAGAATGTATTGTTATATGCCTATCTTTATTTTCTATGAAGCCAAAAAAAACGAGTGTCAGGTAGGAAGCTGCATTATGTTATGTTATACAATACTGTGTACATTGTATCGAACCTGACTTGTACGTATTGGTTGAACCTGAAAAAATAAACAAATTAGCATGTTTTATGTTTTAGAATGTGCTATGCCTACCTTCAAGGCAGCCATTAATTTCCATTATTTCTGTCCAGAATTGAAATCACCATATAAGGACATGAAACCTGCTTAAGAGAGGCAATTATATTTTGATTTACACGCAGCATTCATTTAATCTTGATTCTATGACACACTGGAAGCCAGTACAGAGAGAATATATTTCACTTTTTATGCATCTGTGTTTAGACTGTAACAGCAGCATTCTGGATGAGCTCTTTTGATGCGACCTGTTCAAAGACCATTGCAGAATTTATAACATCAGACAAACGCTCATGTGTAGACATCTGGAGTCTATCATGCTGTGACAGAGCAACAGGACCATTCTGACTCTGTTGATTCATCTCCCCTGACATTGGCGTTATCGTGCGTATCATCAATGGAGGTTTTTGCTGGATGACCCTGCCCCCGTAGAAAGATAAAAGCCTCACATTGTTTCTGCGCTGATGGTGAATTTGCGCTTTTCGTCCGTGCTTATCTCTGCACTGACCTTGCTCAGAGTTTCTCCCTCAGCAGCACAGATGATCTGAGATAATGTAAGGGCAGCGTAATTGGATCAAAATGACAGCAAGCGGGCCAAGCGGTGCTACAGTGAGAAACAGGTTAAGCTGTGCTGTCTCCTGTAAACGGCATTGGTGTAGTATTCCCTGACCCAACTAGCAGCGGCAGTCCAGCCAGCCACTCCTGTGATCTAGCACGCCGCTGACAACTTTGCTCATCCATGTTCATGGCGAGCGGTAATTGGCTTTTCACAACATGATTGGAGGAAACACGCTCAAAGACCTTTGCGCAAAGGATTGGGGCACATATTCACATACGCACGGCAAGGTCACAGTTCAGCTGAACTCAATTTGGCATTGCAAATTGACAAGCAAGCAAATCTGGGGCAAATTGAGTGAGTGGACGGATTGATTTAAGGCCAAGGATTCTCTTAAAGCAGAAATAAGGAGGACGTTCAGAGGTCCTTGAGCTACACTACACAATATCCTCCAGAGTGTTGTAGGGGTGAAAAGGAACACCACTGCTAACCACATTATAATGGCAAAGCCCATTAGTCAATGACAGGGTGCAGTTATGATGCTGTCATTTTATCGATACAGCCATACATCTTCATATTGAGTCGCGTATAACAGTATTCAACCCAGTACTACTGTATTATAACCAGAGGACAATGGATCAAATCTCGACACAGAGCAGTATAGCAGTTTTATCTGCATTATCCTCCATGCAGATGATAGATCCACTCGAGGTTATCGTTTTTAACTTCCAGCACAGTAACGCATTTCAATTTGATTAGTCAAACCCTTGTGTCTGTTAAACAGCTTGAGTCAAGATAGGGCCCCAGTTCCCCCTCTGCTCCGGCACAAACCAAATCAGGTCAGAATGCTTAATTGTAGACCAATCAACCTTTACTAATGTAATGTCACTTTTATTTGATATGAATAAATGAGAAATCTCTCTGCTTGAGAAGTGTGTCGAGTGAGGGGGAGCACCGGGGCTGGTGTGGGCATGATGGGAATGAACCACTTGATCTGCTGAATATTAATGCTCCTCTAAGATTATAAGGATTATTAGTTCTTTTCTCGGCTGACAATGGAGTTATTTTCAGACCCCATCGATTAAATTACTGAGGGAGCTGCCTTTGATATGAGCATACCCACATGAGGAGCCACCATTGGAATATGAGTGGTGTTAAATGAAGCCCAATCCCCAAGTATTGTATCATATTAACATTTTAAAACACACAAGAGATTCAGATCAGTCATTTTTAAAGCTTTATTTTGATTAATAGATTATTCATTAAAGAACCTAATTATCATCTTACCATAATTCATGTAATATGATCTTAATTTACTAATCCAGTTAACAGCGTAGCAATCTGAGGTATTTACATTAATTCATACTGTAGCAATGTTTCTTGATTTGGGAAGTGTCCTCAGGCATGATTTGCAGTGTCTCAACCCTGGACATGACTAAGTAACCTTTGTTTTCTCTCTCCTGTCTCCCCAGGTAGGATGACAACTCTTGATCTCTTTTATTGTTCCCTCTTATGTCTTTATGCAACTGCAGTAAACATATATGTGTGTGTTCTCTGTTAATTGTCACAGGTTTAGTCCCTACGAGTGGTATAACCCCCACCCTTGCAACCCTGACTCGGATGTAGTGGAAAACAATTTCACCCTGCTAAATAGTTTCTGGTTTGGAGTTGGAGCTCTCATGCAGCAAGGTAGACGCCTCTGCCTGCCCCCTTTTTCTAGCACAAGTCCCACTTTTTTGCTGGGGGTCAACCTTGCTCTTTGACCAGGCCCATGACCATGCATGGGGGCCTCTGTGCATGATGCTAGATGCTTCTCTGGTAGAGTCCAGCAGGATGGACTGAGTGGGATTTTGAGTGACATGATCAATGAATGAGGATGGTGCACCTGCATGCTCCCTTTCCCTATCCTTCCCAATACATCCCCTAACTCCACCCTCCATTTCCCCACCTATTCACAGCCATTGGAAGAGGTAAGTGTACCTACCCAGAATATGTGAGATGGATCAAATGGGTGAGACTGAATGATAATGTGAACTCAGCAGCTTACCCTGCCTGTTTGGTTTTGTTTCCTTCTGCCAAACCAATGCCATATCTTCTCAACTAGTTGCCGCGTTTAGGCTGAGAAAAAAAGCAAACAAATTGAACAGAAAATGGAATGTTGAAAGAACAATTGAATAATTATGTGGATTATATATTTTTACAGTGCATGCCACAATGGGAGATATGTTGCATTTTTAAATTAGCATTTCTTCCAAAGCAGATGACAATGCAACATATAGCTAGTGATGATTGTAGGGCCTGGAAAGCATGATATACATAGACTATGTCGGTATGTGTTCTTGCATCTGAATAGCAAAATGAAGCACACAAAGACCTCACTGTTGTAGTGAAAGCTGCTTTAAAGGGTCAGTTCATCCACATTGTAAGAGATACATATCAAATATCCCTCACCTTTAGTGGTGTTTAGCCATACAGATTTGGTTTGGTCTAGCTGTTAAATGTCTATTTCGTAGGCCTGTGAATGTTCTTTCGTTTACTGTTATTTCGTACATTGATGCCAAATATTATGGAGGAGGAGGGTAGAATGTCTTTTCGGGTTTTCATAGTATTAAAATAATATATAAAACTAAATAATAGTCATAATCATATGACTCTTATGATCATCTAATTACTTTTTGGGGAAATTCAACCCCAAATGAATAGTAAGTGCTGAAATTTAGACACTACTGTTTTTTGTATTTACAGCAGTGAAGTAGTTTACTTTTACTATTATTTTTTTTATTTTATTGCTAAAATTTAAGATTATAAATTAAAACTTGAACTACATGAACTTTTTTTTTTTTAGCTTTGAAACAATATCACAAAAACTATCTGCATGACTAGATACCACTAGAGGTAAGTGAGAAAAAGTGACCCTTCAAATGTACAGACATCTCAATATTTAGGATTTTTTAAATGATATTTCATGCGTTGTTGGCTGGGTGCATGCTTACTTATACTGCATGCTTACTAATATCCCCAAATTAGCTACTAACTACTCACAGATTTTTATTTATTAATTTACTGATTATCAAAATACAATGACTCGTCTGACTGTAACCTCCCTCCATCCCTTACAGGGATCTGTTCAAGATTTTGTAAATGTCGTGCATTTAATCAGTTAGAAAAAGTCTATGTTGTTTGTTTGAAAAGCCAGCACAACAGATATTTAGGGTTGACCGGTTGAGAAGATGTGGCTGCGAGCCAGAAGGCTGTGGGGTTAGACTGAACAAACACAGTGACTGCATGGCACCGTGCTGGTCTGCACTGTAGAGAGGCTCCCCTGCCCGGCGGCTTGCCCCGCCCCCCAGAAAACTGTGGGATGTGCTGTTTGGTCATGACGTTACCTTGGGTACATGACAGTCAGCCCCAACCAGGCTCTGTTTGGGTCGACTCATCCTCTCTGAGTGGGTTGCCCCTCTTTTCTGTTCTGGTTTCTGAGGTGAAATGGAAAAAAAAAGAAGCTTGGAGCTGGTAACATCTTTCACTTTAAACAAACTTGCATCTGATAGCTGGCCTTGGGTCCAATACAGAACAAGTAGAATCCACTGCTAACAGTACTGATGAATATGTGTATGTGTTCATGCCTGCTACCTTGATTTCTGTTCTTGGATGTGGTTTTCTGAATGGGCAAAGTGGGTGGCTGGTGTTGCGTGCCGGGTGACTTCAATTCTGTGGTTGAGCCATGTATGACAGTGTGGATGGCTGGTGGTAATGAGAAGTTAAACAATGTGTTTTTAGAAGACTGTGCCACTGGTTAACATATGTTTTAAGTGATAACATAGACACTTAAACCAACTAGTAGCAGCACTTTTTGAGGACCCTCTGTGAAATTAGCATTAAAGGAGGATAATACATTTCTAAATGAGAATTTGAGCTATGATCCCTCTACCAAATGCATATAAATTAAATGGATGTAAATTCCAGTTCTAGATCACTAAAGACTCTCAATACATTTTCATGAGGAGAACTGAAACTGTTCCAGATACGTGTGACTCATCACATAGCAGCAGATCAGAGATGTATTTTCGTCTAAACCAATCAGTGCTTTATAAACCAATAGTAGTGTGAGAAGAGTTGCTTGCGGGGCAAGATCTTGAGGTAGATAGAACCCTCAAATACACATAGTTACATGATATTTACAATCATATTAGGCTAAGGTAACAAACAGCCATCAGCACATTAGAATAAAGCATCTAATGGTCGATGTTGCTGCTCTGGAAGATGAGGCTGTGTCTCGTCAACAGCGGTGGGCTCGAGCTACAGTGGGCCATCACGTCTTCCGCTGCATGCTGCCCCTACTAGACAGCTCACTCAGTGCACCGCGGGAAAGGAAGAAAGTTTTGTGAAAAGTGAGTCTCTCGCAAATGGAGTGGAGCACAGAGTTCTTAACCTCCTATCTTTCTGATTCTTTAGCAGCTTTCCCTCTGAGTGAATGCGCAAAATCCCAGCCTTCAATAGCTTAAGCCGCTTGAGGAGAATAGTCCTGATATAACCCAGGCCCACCTTCTTTCACCCGGACAACAAACTTCACTCCCACACACATATGCTCCTTCATGCTCTGGGTACATATTGCATGAAAACTGAATGCAAAACAGTCAGATTAACTGAAGATTTAATTCACTCTATTTTAAGAGATAAAAAAAGAAAATTGTAAGAGTAACCGATGCTGTGCTAAGCTTAACAACTTTGTGTAGGAAGTGCAAGGGCCTGGTCAGACTGGCATTCATGTTGATCACTGAATGACTTAAGAGTTGAGATATCATTTAAGCTGCGAGCAAGTCAATTTTACTAAACAATTCAATTCAATTTATTTATTTAAACACTGTTATACTATAGTATACTGTCACAGCAATGGTAGTACTGATGAAATGATTTGTTGTTTGGTCGGTGGGATTAACTACCACTAAACCTTTTGGCTGTACCAGCTACTGACAGGCCATCACATATGCTAAATGCCTTTAAATCTAAAAAAAAAAAAAGTATGTAGTAAGGCCTGTTGAGCTCGACTAGTTTTCCGCAGTCACTCCACTCATTCCCTGCAGTTTTGCTCACTTGACTGTGTGGTTGAGCTGGCCCGCACTGGGACTCGTCTTGTATTAATAACCATGCACTGAGCTCATAGTCTAATTCATTTAATTAAGGTTAACAAATAGATGCAGACAGAAACTAAACCAAAATACTTCTGGGATGGGGGTTAACCTTCATCATCCATCACGGTCTCATGAAAAAGTTGCTCTTTGCATTCATCTGCATCACTCCACTCTCTAGCGTCCATATCTCTACTCTGGCACTCTCTCCCTCTGTGTTTTCCCTCAGGCCAGCTTATTAGGCCTGCCCTCTTGAAGCTTAGCAACCAAGAAAAGATAAGTTGATTCTTACTAGCTAGCATATTAGTGGTTAGCTTTCCAGTTTTCCAGGACGTGCAAATTCATTTTCCTTTTCCGTCACATTATTAATTTAAAGAGAACGAAAGGAAAAGTATCTTGGATAGAAGTTGTAAAAGAGACAGTAGAGTAAAGACGGACAATCAGACAGTCCAGGGCACAGTCTAGTCAGCGTAAGACGAAATACCATTATACCACAAGGTCCAACCATGAGGCTGCCCACTCTGCCCACTTTGTATGTATGTGGGAGTGTGTGATCCAGGCAGCAGATGCAGAGGCCTAGCCTGGCCGGGCCTTGTGTGGCCTGGCCTGGTCTGGCCTGGGTGCTGCCCCCTTCCCATCCTAATGCTGTACCAGGCCTCAACTCCCTCCTCTGCTCCTCTCGTTCAGGATCTGAGCTCATGCCGAAAGCCCTCTCCACCAGAATTGTAGGAGGAATCTGGTGGTTTTTCACGCTCATCATCATCTCCTCCTACACGGCAAACTTGGCGGCCTTCCTCACCGTGGAGAGGATGGAGTCGCCCATTGACTCTGCTGATGACCTGGCCAAGCAGACGAAGATAGAATACGGAGTGATAGAGGATGGCGCCACCATGACCTTCTTCAAGGTTAGTTACAGCTGGGTATCATTAAATCAACTACAGACGTTTCTAGTGTTGTGTTTTGTGTCACTCATTTACAGATGCACAATATGGGTATGCAATGGCTGCGTACCTGCTGCAGTGGCCCGCCTTCGTCTCCAACCTGCGACCTTTTGCTTCATGTCATCCCCTCTCTCTCTTTAAAGTTAATCTGCATGGTAACTGTTAACAGGGCTCCCGACTGCGACCAAATGGTCGCATTATGCGACTTAAAATTTGAGTGCGTTCGACTGAATTTTACATCTGGTCGCGCATGTGCGGCTCCGTGAGTACTGTAAGCTACACCACGGCTAACAGTACTATGCAAAGGCACCTGCAGCACCACCACAGCTCTCTGCTAAAATAGCCCCCCCCATTTTCTGTAAAGAAAATACTGACATTTTAAAATAGTGTTAAAATCTTACCTTTCGTTCTCGTGGACTCAATATCGTGTGTCGTCTCATCTCGTGAGCTGAGGATCTTGTCACACCCTTCATTCTGAATGTATGGTATATTTTTTAATATTGTACTGTCATGACAGCTATGGTGCTGTCGGTTATGTTGCATCTTCAAAAGTGCACATTAAATGTGACACTGAATTTGAAACAGCACATTGTAATTTCTGCATCTACATTGATTTACGTTTTGTGCCCCTAAAATTTCTGGTTGCGCTCCTAAAATTTCTGGTTGCGCCCCTAAAATTTGCAGTTGGGGGCCACAGTGCTCCTAGTAAATTACTAAAAGTTAGTCTGGAGCTGGTTATAGTTTTTTGTTTTTTTTTCAATATGGAAAAGCCTCTTCATGGGACACTAAAACTTTTCACGTCGGCTCACACTAATGAAATGCTACTATAAGAGGGATAGTTCCTGCGGAGTGGTCAACCTCAAATAACAAAACCAATATTGTAACAACACTACTTTATATCTGACCTTAAATAAGATACAAATATCAAACTCTATCCCGCTTAACCTTTCTAATGTTTGCTGTGCGAAACATCAAATTTAGACATTTTCTTTAAAAGTTAATTTATTAATTTGTTAAGGTTTTATTAATTATTCTTTTGTTAAAATTGTGATTTAGTGGTATACTTCAATAATATAATGGGACTATTACAGTAAAAGCCGGATCAAATGGTCAGAACAACTAGATCCTACATTTTCTGTATTAATTATTGATTCTTTCAAACCTGTTCGTCACATGGGCTTTCATGATACTGATACACCTGACTCTACTACTTGACTGTGTGTGTGAATGAGTTTGCGGTCATTTGATTAAACACAACTTTTCTTTGGAATGTGTTCCCTCTGAGCACAATATGAACTCCAAAAAGAAAGGTGTTCAATATAGATTTTCACACAGGGCCACTTGACAAGAAAGTGCCTAATGATTAAGCAATAATGCAGAACTTGCCAGAGTATATAATGTACTTAATTTGTGGAAATTTCGAATTAATTTACGTACCAAAAAGCTATTGGCCTACAGTGAACCGGAAGCCTTTGAGGCCACTGGAGTGTCTGGGGCACAGAGGCTGCTGCACACTGTACCCACTTATCCTGTTTAGAGTCTCGAGGAGCTGGAATTTACGTAAGGATTAGTCACCAGTCTTTCTCTGGACTGACACAGATAGACTAACACATTGGCATTCACATGTAAGTGTAATTTGAAATCTAGACAGTTGTGTGGGCCAAAAAGACATGTCAGCCCACCGGTAAAGTACCCAGTCTGCCAGATGTTCCAGCACAGCCCTGCCTTACCTGCATATCTCACGCAAACTCTATACAGAGAGGTTTTGGGCAGCCGGGTCATGTTCACACCCAGGTTCTTCCTGCGATGAGACAGTGCTAACCACTGAGCGTCCGTGTCACTGTAAACAAATACTGCTGTACATCTTGGCCGGTGAAATAGCCTGTAACCATGTAGCAGTGACAGTCCAGTGTGACAGTGACAGTATTGGATTACTGCATATCAAAGATGTCGTGTTAATCCAGATCCAAACTTTCCTGCAGTAGATATTTGCTGAGTTTGTTTTCTCGCCCCTGTTTTTTTTTTTCTCTCTTGCAATACATCGATGGCACTCGCACAGCTTTGAGATTTCGCTTTTGGTTTTTTTCACACCTCTTCTTCATCCATCTGTGCAATAGGCGCATGCATTCGCAGGTACTGTTCACACACAGGGACACAGCTGTGATTAATATGTTTGTGTATGTTTCGTCTTCACACTGAAGCATACTCACCAATTAATTAGAAAACTGCTGCGGTGATAGTTGCACAGTCTCTTTACCATTTCACCACACAAATGACTGAAAACAACAGTTGGTGTAAGAAACAGCATATGTGCTTGCTAATCATCGTACCTATGCAGAGGTCCCTCTGCAGCCACAATATACAGCCTCAGGTCAGACACTGTTGGTCTAACTAATTTGCGCATTATGAGCACGGTTGGTATACATAAACAGTATAATGCCCGTGCTGATTACAGGTTTTTTTTCGTTCGCATGGGTGTCAGTTAAGAGAATATGCTTCATTTTGCAAATATATTCTCCAAATTTGTCTGATGAAAATAAAGAGAAAATAGATTTGACAAAATGTTTTTTGGCAGACTAGTTACCACTTGCTGGTATTCATCCACATCACACCTACTGTATACTAAAATGCTTCCAGGCCAAACACTTTGAATCAAAAAGCTTTGGGTGGCACATCCTACTGTTGGGCATACCTCTTGAGCATGTTGACTAACAGGTTAAATCTGCACTCCATGTCTGCACTTAAATGTTTTTGCAAATTGTATTCTAAATAATGGTTGTGAAAAGTGAAGGGAATTCTGTGAAGGGAACCAAAAATCACTCAAGGTTCAGTTCACAGAAATGTCAATATATTCTCACTTAGCTCTAGTGGTATCTTGTAGGCTTGCAGCAGTAGTCAATGTCACCAGTGATACACAGTGTTTGGATATGCACCGAATACATTACTTGCCAACCGCCCCCACAGTAATTTTGCTTTTTTTATTGAAATAAAAACCATTTAGTTCACTTTCTGTTCACAGATCAATAGTAGTCTGATTTCACTCTTAAAGTAGTCTGGTTTACCGGATGTGCATAGAGGGTATAAAACCTGACATCTTTGCTATCTGCTTTGCAAGGGTGCCATTGCTGCATCTGGAGCTTAGAGCCGCCCATGACGGTTATGATTGCTTTAAAAAAATACAAACAGTCCAGTGTGTTTTTGTCCAATACCAGAATGTGAACTCGTGCAGCCAGACCATTCTTGGATGGAGACTGCTCATAACACGACGAGACAGACAAGGCGATGGCAAAAGTGCAGAATACAATCATTTATATCATCTATGAATATATGGCTGCCAAAATGGGCTGTGCAGCAAAAGCCTGACCGGAGAGCGGGTGAGGCCAGACACAGCTCTTGAGCTGTTGACACAGTGGTGTACTGTAATTGTAGATTGGCCCAATCACATATGTATACACAGACTAATACATGGGAATGTGAATGTGTTAGTCTATCTGTGTCAGTTCAGAGAAACACTGGTGACTAACCCAGACTTAAGGTTCAGCTCCTCAAAAAGTGGGCAGCAGCCTCTGTGCCCCAGATCATGGGAAAAGTTCCTCACTGTTGCATCCCTCATATCAAGCCACGGATGTGGGTTTTACTTGTTCAGGTTATGAGATATATGTCTCTGAAAGTTATGTTTCTTTGGGTGCTTTGACACCAGGAAAGAAAAAAAATGTAGTGATTACTGCAAAGAATTGTACTGCATTATGCTTCATATGTATTATTAAAATTGTCATTCCAGGGAAGATAATTGGACATAGCACTCTCTCACTTACACAGGCTGCCTCTCTTTCCCCCTTCCTCTGTCACAGATACACCTCAGCTGGTTAGCTAACCATCATTATCTTTTCTTACCTGTGACTCCTTCTCATCTCTTTATTTTCTCTGTGGTTTTGGTCACGATTCCTCTCTCCCTTCCTTCGCAAGCTGCATCTGTCCCTCAGATCTGCAGCTGCAACCTCACTGCAGATAATGTTATTTTAAAAGTCCCCTCTTTCCTCTGCCTGCCACAAATTGAGATGGACCTCCAGATTCATGTGAATTTTAAACACATTTTAAATTATTTTTTAAGTGGTTTTCATCTGGTAGCTGTTTTATAATGTATTTTCTGTTGGTCAATGATCTTTGAGCTAAGTTTCATACTGCTGCATTCATTAAGAAGTGAAAACACCTGTGCTATAGATGTCCGATTATGCTGTCCTGTAACTAAAAGTTAATCCACAGCTTCCAGCCAATCAGAATATAGAATTCGCTGTAGTCAGAATATAACATTTTAAAGAATGTTCTTTACATCTTTAAAATCTTTAGAAGTGGATGAGTAAACCACAACAAGCAAATAACTCCACAAACTGTTCTGTACAGCAAGCTAGTAGCACCTTCATACATTGTGTTTTTCTTAACTGTATTGATCACAGTGGACTGTCTAGTTTATACTATGGTCAAAGACTAACAAAACAAATATTTATGTAACCATATGTTGGGGTTATGTGGTCCTTAAACGGAAACCATGTATTGGACTATCTTCCCTGGAATAAATGTCAGCAGAAATGGTGCCAAGCTAACGACCCAAGCTGTTTTCATACATGAAAATGTATTTCAGTGTTGATGCCGCATTGTTAGAGCCCCACTGTCTGAAAATAATATACATGCACGGGCCAGTCAGGTTCCTCTTCTTTGTTTGGTCAAAAAAAACTAAAATAAAATGTATCACGAATCTAAATAGATAAATAACTTAAATTAACACAAATCATCCCCACTTAACAGCAGCTTTTAACATGAGATACACTAGTTGTCTCTTTGTTTATCACATAGTCTTTTGCTCTTATTCTTTTTCTGAGTATTAATCAGTTCAGACAGATGCAGAGGGCATTCGTCCTCCACTGAGTAAACGCGTTGTCCACACATCCTGTCTGAGGTGTTTAAAACACACTGCTGTGATGATGGATATAGTGTTTTGATAATCATCTGTCTTAGTTGAGTGCAACACACTCACAGAGGATGTGTGCATGCATCACAAATCGCTATTCAAACCCAGGGAAAAAAAAGACAAAACACCTACTGTTTGGATAATTATTGACTTCTGCTGTAAAATGCAAGTCTAATGGTGGCTGATTATGTAAATGTCTGCACAGGATAGTCTCTGAAGCATTGAGGCGTGTCACTCGTCTCTAGCAGGGACATTCCCTATGGACTGTCGCTACAAAAACACTGAATAATTTAATAAGCAAACACACACCACAGCTGAGGCTTGCTTGTTAGCTAATAAAATCACATTGTATTAAAGGCATAGCTGTTTTTTCATCTTGTGTGTGTAATGTTTTAATGCTTGGCAGAGTCTACGACAGAAAGACGGTAGCCCTTTACAAGGCTGTGACACTGAGCTCCTTATCCCCAGGCTATGCAAAACTGAATTGTTATGCATTAGCCATAAGACAAATGGGAGGAACACCTTCAGTATGGTCATTAAATCAGGCAGATAAAGCTTTTAGGGATGATGTGCTTGAGACCTGAGAGAGGATGGGGGGGGGGGTATTTTCTTGCTTTAGCTCAATTCTTTTTGATCCATAGTGTTCATAATCACATGAATATATTCACAGGAAATTGCAGCATACTGCTTATATTTCTAATAATATCAAGTCAAGTCAATTTCCTATGTTATTGATTCTATTGGAGAACACTAATTGTGATTTGTCTTGGATGTAACGACAGATTGCTCGATATGGGTACCCCCACCTTAAATGAATGTTTCACCCTGATTTTAAGAACCATGCAGTAGAAATAATAGTGATGTAACTTATTCATCACCAAGAAATGATGATTGTCAGTATTTAACTACTGATTTTGGGTAAACATCTGAAGACAAATCAAATAGTCAATATTTCCATTAAGTCAAGTATTCTTCGTCTCAGTTGGCACTAATATGTTTTTGTAATTTGTTGTGCTCACCCTAACAATGATATGAATTATTAATATGAATTATATTCTCTTTATTAGTACATTTTTATTTTTCATGTTCTTCACAAATGTGCTCCAGTTGACTGAATGAAAAACTGGCTTTCTTTTTATAGCCACTTGTGTTTAGTGTCAACAGCGTATCATAAACAGTAAATGTAAAATATGGTGTTAGAGAATGTTTTATAAAGCTAAGTAGTTGTTTGTGCTGACAAAATATATGCACCATTTCCCTCCACTCTCTGGATTCTTTTGATTAGGGCCCTTTGAAAAAATATGCAAAACACTTTGGCAAGCAGCGGGCACTGAGTCTTGACAAGGACCAACAGTCCTTGTTGTTGTGTGTGTGTTGTAGGGAATTCAAGGCTACACATCATGTTGTGTATACTCAGTTTAGTAAAATGTGCTCAGAAACCCATTAAACCAAGACATAGTCACATATACGGTGTACACACACAGTTACAAGTACTTGATCACATTCCATTTCCTCTTATTTTTACTCTAAAGGAACTTGAAATGTAAAACACATGAGTTTAGGCAGAACTAATTACCTAAACCAGTTAAATGACAGGTAAACAACTATTTAACCATCCATGTTTCTTTAAAAAAAAAATTTTTATGGCGTTAATGGCAGATGTACATTAAAATGATCATTTTTTAACAATGCCAATACCAAAGACTAATCTTAACTGCTGTCACATTCTATCTGTGTACATCTGATACTGCTCAGTGTTACCTGCCAAAGTTCATTTCTACCCATATTTGGCAAGTTGGCGAGTGTCACTTTAAAGCCCTTGTCTGAACCCACACAAAACGAGTCATTTCACTATCAGAATTTGATCTATTTGGTCCAATACTATTTGGAAGTCTAGAAGAGCCGCATGATTACATCACTTAATCCCCATTCAAGTTAGCCAGAATCAGAAGAAGCCTATTTGGACAGCAGAAGCCTCAAGTGTGCCTTTTCTATGTAAGTATGGCGGTAGCTGTGCCGATCATCAAGGTATTTTTATACATGGAGATGACTTTTTTGGCTTCACATGCCAACATTGTCATGACAAATGAATCTGCCCTCTTTAAGTCTGCTATTTGATTTTACAGAATTGGGATGATTACTCTGCACTTTTGTTTCCTGTTGCCCAAGGTCCTGGAGTGCGGCTTTAGTTTGATTTGTTATTTTGTTGACTCTGCACTGTTGGCCGGAAAATAGGGTCCTTAGATACACTAAGCTGTTATCCTATATTTCAGGACTTGCTGGCCCAAACCCACTCCCCTCCTTCACTTCACAGCTCAGAGAAGTGAAGCAAATACAACAATTAATGTCTTGTTTTCAGATGAGAAGTTGCATCTTCTGTGCAAGGGTGGTATAGCGGGTCTGACAGGGCCTCAGCGGATTTCTCTGAATCGGTATTTGACTTTAGGTTTGTGTTAGGAATTTAAATGTTTTCTGAGTAGAAGAGAAACTGAGCAGAATGCTGTGTCAGACCTTGTGCTCTGAATGCTTATTAAATTGTCTTCATTGCTGAATAGTTAGGGCATAAAGACATTTATATAGGATGGACAGAATACTAGAGAACAATGAGAGTCACTCAATTCCAGTTTAAAAAAAGAAGCTAAACAGATCTTACATCAAGTTTCAATCAAAGTGCCAGCTTTATATATCACCAATGACAATCACACGTTTTACATTTTCACAACCTATACTAGTTAACACAGCTATAAACTGACCAAATAATCATCGATTTACCAAAGGCATTGTATACAAAATCAGCAAAACTGGTTTAATCTGTGACAATGGGCAGTCCAGTCCAAAACATGAACAGATATCGTGCCAAGCAACAGTAACAGTCCAGCCAGAAGCACATTCAACTAGTCCTCCTTCCCAATGAGAAATGTTTTGTAGTGTTGGGAATTGGAATAATAATTCTGATTATAAGTACAGTTATGGTAAATAGTAAATGGACTTCTAATCTGATTGCTCAGGGAACTTTTTACGCTACTCGATACTTTCACACATTCATACTGATGGCAGAGGCTACTTACTCATCATCTAATCTAATCCAATCTTATTATTTAAACCACATTCACACACCCATGCCCAGCACAGGGAGTAGTTTTTTTTTTTTTTTTTAAAGCTATCATTACCTTTTCAAGGCATAATAGTAATAGGCACAATGTTCACATCACCATTCATAATGTCATGACTTATGACACGGATTCTGGCTGTCTTCATTTAAGTAGTATGTTAAGTCTGCTCTTGGTTCAAACTGTTAAAACTGCATTTTGCAGGTTAGTCATGTCTCTAAAGGGCTGCTGCTCAAAAACTCTTTGAACTAAATTGCTTATATTGAGGATGCACATGTCAAAAAGGCCTACTCTGAGCTTAATATATCTTTGCAGGTGGACAAGAAAGACAAAAAAGAAAGATAAAGTAAATCTAATTGGGCTTTTTATTAGCTGATATAAAGAGGTGAGTTGACATGTTGGCCTTGGGGCGGTGGAATATTTAAGTGACAGATGTTCAAATGATAATAGAGTTTTCCCTCTGGGGAGCATGAATATTTCACAGGATTGGTTTTTAAGGTAAACTGTCATTCACTAAGTAATTGGTCAAGGGAAATGGCCAGTACATGTACACTTGTATATTTAGGACCGAAATTATAGTAAGATAGACTGAAAAACATTAAAGACATTTTCCAAAATGCAATTCATAAGCACATACACTACAGCACATTTATTGTATTATTTGAATAGTTACGTGGAAAGTATCCTATCAATTTGAAATGTTTTTAAAGAGTTTTTTTTCAACCAGCCCTGGCTTCTGTCAACCTTGTCATTCAATTTTTATATACTACTAGTTAGCTTTTGTGCATTTGAGAGAAAATGTAATTACTGTTTGGATTATGTTCTCTGGCAACCATTTTCCAATCCAGGGAGTGTGACATCCTTAAGTAGTCAATGATTTATTATTTTCATTATTCAAGACAGGATTGCACTATGAAATGCGGTTGTAGCCCCCTCCATGCTACACGCACAAAATGCATGAGATATAATTTAATTTTATATAAACAGATGTACGAAATATTCCAATTATAATAGAATATAAACTTTAAAATAGAAGAAATTGTTTAAAAGTAGCATTTAACCAAGAAAGGAAAACTGTATGTACGTGTAATGAGTATGTGTAATATATGAGGGTTATTGTAGGTAGTGGTATTGTAATGTGTAATGTATTGTAATGTGCAGAACCAGAGTAACGGAACTTTCCATGTCAAGAAGTAATAAGAGTACTGAAATAAGATCGCAGAGGATAAGGTCGAGTCTCACAGCCTGAGGTAAGATGCTGATCTGTAGTGTGGTGGTAGGCCAGCAGATTCTTCTGAATCTTCTAATATCCTTTGGGCTCTGTGCAGGCACTTTGCCTCACCGATATCACTGATGCTCGGTAGATGGGTACCAATGATGTCCCGTGCACTTTTAATTGATATAAACTACAGTGCTCTCCTGTCCTGCACCGTGTAAAGTTCATGCCAGTTATGTTTCGAGTAGGGCTGCACAGTGTCATTTCAACATCCACAGTGCAATGTTCCCCTGTGCAATAGTCACAGAGACGTCACAGGACGTGTGGTCAGGGGTTTAATTGGGCTGGGGCTGTTCACACATAGACTAATTTGATATTAATTGTATATGAGTTTAAATCAGATATAAGTTACATGGGCTCGACAAAAGATTAATTCCCTCATGTTTCCACTGGATGAGAAATTGTTTTTATTGTTTGCTTTGTTCTTGCTTCTTTTACATGCAGCAATATAAATGCAGAGCCCAAGGCTAAAGCACAAGAAAATCCAGACTGTCGTGTCGCAGGTGCTTTGCCTTCCACGAAGTTAAGATATGTGTGGACAATAAGCAGCACAATGGCTTATGAGGAGTGTTTTCTGTCATTTTTTTCATTCCAACTCAGCAGGGATAAACGTGAGAAAAGTTGATCTACAGGAGAATACTTATTCGAAGGCAATACAGAACTGTTATTGCATTCTGCATTCATTTTGTTCTAGTTTGAATTGTTACCTGCAGCTAGACTTAAGTTGTTTTCCTTTACATAAATAAATGTTAATTTCCACCATAAATTGCTGCATAGAAATGAACCAGAATGCAAAAAATTAAGTGTTTCATGCTCAAAATGTTTCGGGGGGATGATCAGACCCAGAATTTATTACTAACAGTTTCATCTGGGTGATTGTGTTCAATGCTGAACTGAACCCCCCAAGTCCTGACTTGACCACTAAGGAAATATGATGTATTTGGCTTAATTCTGTAAAAAATCAACAAGTCCCTTCTTACGCTGCAAGTCTACATTGACTTTTTAGCAGTGTTGCGAACGCCGTGGATCTGAGGATGGCTTGGTCGGTCACTCGCTAAAATGTCTTGTCAAATATTAAATGAGTTGCCATGAAAATGTATACAGTCATCCATGGTCCCCAATGAATGAATTAATCCTACAGTCTACAGTGACCCCTGATCTTCCTATGTAAATGTTTGGTAAATGTATCCATGCTGCCTAGTGAAATATCTCAACACCTACAAGATTAAGTGGCAGAAATGTTGTTACAGACATTCATGGTTCCCAGAGGATACATTATAGTGACTTTAGTTATCCCCAGACTTCTTCTCGCACCAACACAAGGTTAAAATGATAACAGCTGGCCAAAGTAAGATGGTGAACATGGTAAACATTATACCTGCTAAACATCAACAAATTCTGGAGTGAATGATTCAATTCAATTCAATTTTATTTATCGTGCCATATCATAACAAAAGTTATCTCAGGACACTTTACAGAGTAGGTATAGACCACACTCTATGACTTATTTATGATTTACATAGACCAAACAATTCCCCCGTAGAGTACGGTGGCAACGAAAACCTTCCTTACAACAGGCAGGAACGTCTGACAGACCCAGCTCTGTGGAGGACGGACATCTGTCTGCACCGGTTGGGGAGAAAGAAAAGGAGAGAGAAAAGAAGGACAGATGGACAGAGAGAGACAAAGACGGACACAAAGACAGAGACACTTTCAGTAACTATAATAATATCTATAGTAATGTGAATATGACTTATATGTTATGGCAGTTAATACAGAAGAATAGTAGAAACAAGCACAGCTAAGGTGATAGATTATAATAGTAGCAGGAAGCGTCATGCAAGACCACGGCAAAAAAAAATTAATAATAATAATAACAAAAATAAAAATAACAACATTGCTGGTAATATATAATATAATATAATATATATGATAATTAACTGATAATCAAATCTTAAAAAACTTATGGTGGCAGTCATTTCAACACTGCTCAGTGCATCTGACTTAATCTGTCAATAATGTGTGAAACATGTTTGATCTGCACATGTGTAGGGTGTTTTCTGTGTATTCTGGCTCATGCTCTGCTTTCATCCTGTTCTTTGTTTTGTTGTTTTTACGCCTATGCGTAATTATTATGTGTGGATTTGGTGTCAGCAGGGCGAGTCACAGAGAGTGCAGTGTCTCCTTTATGTCGGCCACAAAAACAAGATTTTGGAATAAAATGGATCTAGGAAATACCAACAAGTTATTTGTTTATTATTTTATTTGATGTTTATTTGTTTCTCTTTATAATATTTAGCCAGAGGCAGCGATGGCCTAATAAAGTCTCTCCCTCTTGCACTCTCTCTCTCTACCTGTTTCCCCTTCTGAAGCTGTCTAGGTGCAAGCAAGACACAGTACCAGGAGTTGTAGCATTTACTCTCCAACAAAAATTGTAATGTTACACACACTGCACTGCTGCTTTCACAGCTATAATGTTATAACTAACTTTATACTCACCACCACACATACACTTTCTCCCCTCTCTCTCTCTCTCTCTCTCTCTCTCTCTCTCTCTCTCTCTCTCTCTCTCTCTCTCTCTCTCTCTCTCTCTCTCTCTCTCTCTCTCTCTCTCTCTCTCTCTCTCTCTCTCTCTCTCTCTCTCTCTCTCTCTCTCTCTCTCTCTCTCTCTCTCTCTAAAAGTCACAGTGTAAACTGAACACTGATGTCTACAGTGTCACTGATGTTAGCATTTAGCTCAAAGCATCAGGCATAGTGCAAAGCATAATAGAGCCATTATAGTGTGGCTGTAGACTCTTTCAATCTTTAGCCAGACCATCATCTTTCTATGACATTAACCATGGATGTGTTGTCAATGTTCTAGTCGCCAAATATGCAACAATCCCATACTGAATTGACCAACTTTGCATTGAAAGCTTATATACATACAGACTAAAGCGGATGTCGTCAACATTTTTTTAGGCCAAGGACCTTTTAGCTGAAAGAGAAACCGAGCAACAACCCTCTACTATATATATATTCTATGTATACCTGAAGCCTACACATATCTTTTAATGGTGCACATAATACTAAGCTAAAATAATACTAAGCTACTAAGCTAAAATAATAATTCATGACATATTCATAAATGTTTACATCATGTTTTAATGTTAAACATACATGTGAAAGGCATAATGAATCCTTACACCTAATCTAATCTGTGGATGGCTACTTTATTGACTACATGTGTTGTATAAATTAAATGTTTTTTTTTTTGTTATTTTATGAATAGGCTGATTTATCTTTGCTAATAGAGTTGGATTCATATTAATGTTTAATTTCTGAGATTTTAAGATTCTTAGCATAAGCAATTACACAACACAAACCAGTATTTACGCAATGTAAATTTTCACTCAAGCAGTAATAGAGCGGATTACTCTCTCACCATGTTGATATAACTAGGCTGATAGTGGTTTTGGATGGGTCTTTTATCCCCATCACCCAACATGACTTACTGCGGCCTAACTATAGCAGGGGGCCATTCAGCTCTCGTGAACAGTGATTGTGATTTAGAACAAAATGCATGAATAGAATCTACAGATTCTGCAGCATTGCTAATCTACAACCACTTCAATGCAATTTTGGCAGATATGGGAAACAGCATTCTTCAACCGAAGCAGGCACATGAAAACATTATCAGGCAGGTGATGACTTATGAAGATCAGACAGAAGAGAGCATTTATTAGGACCTGGTACATTTTTTAAGTTATTGAAGGATTTACAATATCCTGATTCAGTTTGACTTAACCAAAAGGACGTCACACATTCTGCAATTCTATGGATGGATTATTTTGGACTTGTTTACTATTTCAGTTTGACAGCCATTCATCGTGTGTACCCGTTCTATTCCGAGATCTCTCGAATGGTTTAAGCACAATCAGCTCTAGATCCCTGTGTGGAGGCTCTGGAAAGCCCTCCTCGGCTCTCTGCCTGATGTGGAGTGTAGGTGGTAATCTGACTCTCCGTGTATTCACAGCCACTGCTCTCGCCTTATCAGCAGTCTGAAGCTTGCATGCTCAATCGCCTGATTTGTCAAGGGTGACTGCAAAAGATTCTGATAGGCACTCCGCAAATCACCCAGTTGATCTAAAATATCGACCAGTCACAAAAAGTCATTACACACAATAATGGCGGGCAGGACCTTGAAGATGTGACTTAATTAGGTTTCAAATGGCTTCAAAAATGCCTTCAAATCTGCACCCCCAGAGAGTAATGTGCTCTTGGATTTTTCTTCATGATTACAGGTGTAGAAAGTGAGGCACACTGCTACTAACAACGCTGCTGCTGATCCTAACTATAGGTGATAGCAGCTGCACAGACAGCAGAGATGTACGGTCATACAAAATCACACTACTGCTATTTAACATGCTCGTCTGCTTCAGCTTACATTCTCCTCACAAGCGATAATGATTGAGGCAGACAGAAGGCATATGGTGCTCCAATAGCTGCAAAAAAGAAAGTTGTACTGGGCAAATTACGTATTTTCCTAATGAAATTTGAAAAATAATTGAATGCAAATGGGTCTGCAGGCTGTGATAGAGCTGCGTACATTGGCAGTATTTCAATGAGTGATTTGAGTGCTCTGCCTGTCATTTCTTTTTGTCACTCAGAATTATATCATTATAACTGCTCAGACAAAAATAATTATTCATTACCCTCGAACCTAGATTTTGACATTCATCAAAACACAATAAAGCTTTTACAGTGAATAAACACGACAATGTTCTTATTTTCTCACAAAGCCATTCTGTGTCTCCTGACAGAAAACCAAGATCTCCACATATGATAAGATGTGGGAGTTCATGAGTAGTCGGAGGCACTCAGTGATGGTGAAGGACATTGAGGAAGGCATTCACCGTGTGCTCACATCAGACTACGCATTCCTCATGGAGTCCACCACCATTGAGTTTGTCACCCAGCGCAACTGCAACCTCACCCAGATTGGAGGCCTCATTGACTCCAAAGCCTACGGAGTTGGCACCCCAATGGGTATGTACGCTACAATTATAACACCATGTTTTTCTGAGGCTTAACATAAACTATGAGCTTTCTAAAGTTACTGTGTAGCAATGAGAGACGATGTAGCAAGCAACAGGATGAAGCTGTCGTCTTTGAATTGTGCTTCCTTTCGGTCCTTCACTGCTGTCTTGGTAGCCAAGTTCAACCACTGTCTGGATGTAGTTGGATTGTAGAAATATAAATAGATACATCGATGAATCGTTACACCACTATTAGACAACACATTTGATGATCCGGCCATGTAACACATTATATTTTATGGGGCCGTAATTTATAAATAATTTCCAAGATGTTTACTGCAAAGAACCATATAATTTGGTACAATGTATATATTAATTATTTTTTTATATATATATTTTATTTCATTTTCTACTTTTTAACACAAAACACACTGCTCGGACATGGCAGAAAAGGAAAAAAACAGCACAATATGGGCATATGGGCACAGTAAATAGAAAATAGTTATTAAAAGAGGAAAAAGTCAATGAATCTCCTGCAACAAGACAAGCTGTATCCAGATGAGAACCAATACAGAGCATACAAACTCGGTGCTCGATAGACAGTGAGCACAAAATCACAAAGACAGACTAGGCTGAACCAGGAAATCCACGAAGCAAGGGAGATGACAGCATGGGCCCAATATGCTGCAAGTAAGGGTCCCCTACCTTATAGAACCATCTATTTTGGAGTGAAGCGTGCATGTGATGTATTCACTAGAAACGCAGTCCATAACAATGTTTTGCCATGATTTTTTTGTCGGAGCAACATTCTTGATCCAGAAGAGTAGGCTGTTCTTTCTAGAAGCTTCCTTTGTCTACTGTCAGTGAGGGTACAGTGTATTTATAATTGGTTATGAATTGAAATTGCCTTTAAAGAAAAGTTCAATCTAAAGTGGAACTTTATTTTCCATATATCTTCACATTTTTGCATGTTCAGGAGTCCTGCTATGCTTTGACTAAAAGTGTGTCTAGGTAACGATAACAATTCCATGGGAATGTATCAACTGAGGGCAACTCTATCCTCCCTGTAATCACTACCAAATTACACAGGAAATATTTTGCAAATTACAGACCGTAAAATAAATCCTTACCAATGAGCCTGTTCTACTAAATAGTTTGTGAAATGTTAACAATGTTTTGGATTATGTGATGGCAGCTTAAAGAAACAGGTAAATATGTGTTGGTCTGAGCTCGATGGTCTATATGTCTGTCTTTAGTTGGATGTAGTTTCCAAATCAGGACAAGAAGTCAGAGAGTTATGGTTTCAATGTGTTTTCATATTTTACCACTATTCTTTCCTCAAACTATTCTATTCTTTCCTCAACACCTGTTTACTCTGCAATGTTTAATTATGTAATAATGTAGTAGTAGAACGAAAGGTAAGGTGGAACAAAAATATGATCCTAATGCACATCATGACTTAGTTATTAATATTTCTGTAACATGTTCAGAACCCCATTGCGGACTAAAAGCTGTGTAAACTGTATTCTGGTGCATTTCGCTGCAATACATCCTTGAGGGTAACCCATGTGGAAGAATACTTAGCGGGGAAAATCCCGGGGCTATCTCAAGCAGGCAGAAGAACAGTGTTACATAAATAGAGGGATGAACAGGGTGGGTGGGACATTATACTTTGTGTGTTTGGAGGTGCAACATTTGATTACGGGGCTCAGCAGCAGATTGTCATAATCCTGTTATAAATACAGTGAGAAGAAAAACTCTGGTTAAGTACTCTAGAATTGTAACGGCAGAACTGCACATGATGACCTCATGCAAAAAGGAAGCTCTTAATCATATTCATTCACACAGAGGGGATTGTAAAATACTTCCTACATAACTGTGTTTATCCCTTATGGCTTTTGTCTCAAATAATGCCAGTCTAATGACCCTAAACTAATATCCTTGTTGTCAACATCTAATATTTCTTTGATTTAGAATCGCTGATAGCATTCTGATACAGTTTGTAACACATGAAGTGAAAATGTCTTTGCACATTCTATTTACTTATTTACAGATGTTTGATTACTTTTTAAACAACTCATTTTACATTGTAAGCAGGTTGTTGAACAGAGGACACGAACCCTACCTACACTGGCCTGCATGAATGCATGGCTCAGTGGGTTGTTATTAGTCTTTGTTTCTGATTGTTTGAAAGGGAAAATAGGTCTAGAGTTGTAGAATCAAGCATCATTACAAAGTTCAATCGATTTAAAAGTCACATTGATTTGATTGTTATTGGTAGATTGTGGTTCAGTTGATCATCAGTGGCTGTGTTCCAGGCTTGAGTCAGTGCTTTGTTCAGTTATGTATCTCTTAATAATGTTTCCGCAACCTTTCAAAGAACGAAACTGAAACTGTTCTGTATTTTTCTTATCGTGAATTTCATAAAAAGACCAAAAACAACGATATGCAATATGTTTGTGCATCTCTCTGACTTCCCTTCCCTACCTTGTCCGTCGCTCTCAGCTCCAAGCCCATTGGTTCCTACTGGGGACTATTTTCAGCAGTGGATGTATCCACATGTGATGCTCTAGTGAGTATTTCCAACAGCAGGACAGTGTCTGAGTCAACATAATAATGTGAAAAAGTTATAATAATGACGTGGAGCCTCCGGTTGCTTGTTGCCATAGTGTGCACTGTTGGACCATCTTCTCCCTTTACCCCTGTTACTCCATCACAGTGTGCCAATAGGTAATGCTGAGGGACATAGATACACACCAATGACCAAACACACACACACCTGGTCCTCACCCTGGATTACAAACAGCTGTAGGGCTGCAGCCCCCCCCCCCTTCAGTTTTCCGTGGCGCCTTCCATCAATTCTCAATTCTCAGACAGGTTTGTTCCATTTTGCTCAAAATCACCACAGAACCTGCAAACAAGAATTCAACATTTGGAAGACCTATTAACAATTACATCAAAAAAATAAACAAACATAAAATATAATGCCTGTAACTCAAGAAATAGCGATCCAAAATATAGCTCTAATAAAACGAATAAAGGCCAAAACAGGCCACAGCCTCGCAGACACACATAATGATTTTTTGCCTTGGGGGTTTGAATATTTTCATAGGATTTGTTGACAGTAATAAAACATAGAATATCGCTATACTTGTTGTTTGAAAGTGATTTATGCAACTTTAACCTTAATATCCAGCTTTAGCCCTTTTATTTCACTTTAAGGTTTATAAAATAACCCCCCTCTAATTCCCCTCTGTCTGACAGTATCACATATTATGTATCAGCTCTTCATTACAGCTACATTGTGTTTACAATGAGTGAAATATTCACACCTAGGACGGTTTTTATGACTGCACCAAATCAGATACTCTGCGTATCTCCAAATTTTAGCCTAGCATATTTGGTAGTCTGAGATCACCACTACAATAAAAAAGAAAGTTATGAAATGCCCAGACATTTTGACATGCAAATGGTCACATTTATACTTTAAGGATCTCTAGTCTGCAACAACCAAATATAATCAGCATCTGCCTTCTACGTGCAGGATAGATAATATCCAGAGGCTGTATCCTCCTGACAAATCTGGGGAAACGTCCTCTGGGACTGCGAGTGTTGGCAAGGTCATTTGCTGCTGTTTGTGTATGCTCTGCTGGTCAGCCACAGAAGGTAATTTGAGTGACTGTTTTGCTGTGTGTGAAAACATTGGAGGTAGGCTATATTTGCTTTGGGTGATTGCATTTCATGACTGATGTGCTCCTCTTGAAGGTTTGCTACAGTCTGCGTGTGGATGCATTTGCCTGTTTGCTTTTGTGTGTCTGCATGCACACCTAGATGATTGTATACAACTATTCATATTAAACACGGTTATGCATGTGTGTAAGTCACTGGAAGAAAGAAAGAAAGAAAGAAAGAAAGAAAGGAAGCTTAAGAGGGTGAGTAAAATGAAGGGAAAGTGAGAGCTCGCCTGTGGCAGAATGTGCACCTTACAGATTGTCCATACTGAAAAAAGGAGGGGTGTTAGCATCATTACTCCCCAGTGGCCCATTCACATGCAGTCAGAACAAGGTATTTAAATTGCTAATCCTACCCTTTTAGTACCCTTTACTATATGTGGCCTATATTCCCATGTAGCTGGGCCATTTAGCATATATCTCATTGACTTGAACAGAGAGTAGTTGTCGGCCTGCATTAGTACTTGGGCCCTGATAGAGCCACAGCACTCAGCGGCCCCTTGGCAGCTCCCTCAGCTCTTTAATGGACAGAGTTAGTTCACCTCCCAGCTGTTAGTCATAGCTCATTCTAATGGTGTGTTTACTACATGAAACCTCTGCTGGCAACTTCTGTTGCTTCTCAGAACAACAGTTAAACATATGAAGGATTGCTATAAAACAAAGATGGATCCTGTGTGTATCAGGAGAAGTTCAGTTTTTATTTTTTTAGTAGTGCTTTTTCATTTTTGGTTTTGTTGAAGAGAATTATATTGATTTACTGACTACCTTTTATAGACACAAAACATCCCTTATGTGAACATTTGTGATATAAGCAACTGCAGAATTGTTTTTAGGAAAGAAACTTTAAGTGCCTGCGGCTGTGACTTAGCAGGTGGACAGGGTGGTCCCAACTGCTCCCAATGATGAGGCCAGTGCCTTGTATGGTAGCTTGGCACCCAGCAGGAGTAGCTCCTTCTCTGGCCAGGAGCAGAGCTTCCCCTCGCTGCAAGTGGGACCAGCCAAAGACAATACGGTGGTCAGGAGGATTTTCCACGTGGTTGGGGACAACCTGTTCATCGACTTCAGCAGGGTAGTTCCTGGGCATGTGCCCGCAGATGGAGAGAAGCTGCAGCTGGAGGCCCAAGCCATATTGCTGGGTCCACTGGAGGGAAGGGAAGCACATTAGAAGGAGTAGACTGAGCCCGGCAGACTGTCATATCCTGCTGCAGTAAAATGAGACGTCTTCTAAAGAGTTTGGCAGCTGCCGATTTTGACAACATGATGCAGTGGTGCTCATGAAAATGCTACTGCTTTTGTCCACAGGGGCTGCCAAAATCAACTCAAAATCAGTCAGTCTGTATTTCTATCACTTTGATATCTCAACAATTATACTGGCATGTTTATGGCCCCCAGACATTGATGTCAGTGAACTCTTTTTAAAATGCATGGGACATTTTGAAAAGTCCAATAATAGGGAGCAGCGGCAAAATGAAACATCTATCCATAACATGAAAATATCTGCATCATAATTTTGATATATCTGAAGGAGCATATACAGCACTGGAGGATATCCATATCAATACCAAAAAGGTTAAGATAAAAAAATATATATTTCCTTTTCATCATGGAATGTCTCGCATCTGCCCTCGCGACAGTAGCAAAGTTATCTGATGCGATTCCGTGCAGGGGAATGTCTGCCCTCCGCAGTCTCAGAGTGTGAAGCTCAGATTAGTTTTCTTAATTTTCTCTCTTTACGCTTGTGTTTTACAGGCAGTTTGTGCAGCCACTGTCTCCTCCTCTGCCCTGATTATAGTCTCAGGAGGCTCTGCATTATTCATCATCCTTCTTTTCTCTTTGTTTCTCTCCCTGATGAGTATCAATCTTCATTTAGCTTCATTAGGCTGCATTAATCAAACAGGGTAAGGGGGAAGTGTCTCCGCTTCTTGTCAGCAGGCTGCTGTCCTTCCAGGCGTCTCTGCTGCTGCCCGCCGGGCTGTTTAGCTTCGCCTCATAAACAGGAAGGGTCATGAATGCATTTCTGTAAGATAGAAGATCTCCAACGCCATGACCTGCGGCAACTTAACCCACCTCAAACCCAACCCTCAATCCCGGTATCAATTCACCACCTACCGATCACTCTCTGGCATGTGTGTGATAGAGAATAAAAACTATATTCGCCAGAGAGCTCACACAGAATGAAAATGCTAATTCCTTATCCTTGATGGCCCTGCATTTAAAAACATTTACCACCAATTACTTATACAGCATATCAGCTCCATTCATGGGGACAAGAGGTCATCTGACCAATGACAGAAAGGAGTGACAGATTCAAGAAGTTAGAGTTATTCATTATAAATAGTTAATTTAAGTCAGGCTGCAAAAAAAATAAGAAAAGCTCAAAAGACATATGTTGTGTCTTTAGCTGATAGACTCCATACTTTTTAAGACTATTGTCATACCATAAACCTTAAGGCAGGCACACACCTAGCCAATTGTTGCATCACCTCCCTTTGCCTGCTGGCCGGAAGGACAACTTTCCAATACAGACTACTCCAGCAGGTGGCGGTAGTCTGTATTTGGCATTCAAAAGAAGAAACTGGAAGACCAATAGGACAGCTCAAAATGCTAGTTTTCTTGTTAGCCAGTTAGCACATAAACAACATAACTCATTGTTGTGTTGTTTATTTTATGTATTTACGTTAACAAAAACACAAACAATTACAAATGGTACTGCTAAAGTTTGCTAGCTAAAACATATCGTACCTGGTCGGTTTTCCTTCTCACAGCCCCTTGATTTTAGCCATTTTACTTTCCCCACTTTTGTTCCTCTTCTCGTACACTGACTGATCTGACAATCAGAGTCATTTCTTTGTTTCAACATGCTTAATCAACCAAGAAAACAGCTGAAGAAGAAACAGCTGACCCAACTTTGAATGATAGCTGACCATCAGCTTTGTGTGTTCCTGCGTTTAGGAATACCCACAACCAGATATTCAAAAGACAACCTAGAATTACGGAAATAAAATGCACGTATAAGCAAATATTAAAAAAAAGATACATAGTTAGAACAAATTGACAGCCAACCAGCATACACAAGACATTATATGCTGTTGACATTATAACATTATGCGGTAGATTAAAACAGGACAAGCACATCTACATAAAAGCATGTGTACAGCAGCATAAAGCACAAACAAGCAGGACAAACACATTGATTTAGACACAAACATGCACAGCACAAGACATGACATGAGCATATAAGAGACAGGCAGGCAGGACATTACTTTAACCAAGCAGTCAGCAGGGGAAGCATTTGTAGTCCTAATTTACACGTAACTGTCCATCAGTGAGACACATTTTCAGCTGTCCTGAAAAGGAACGGTAAGTTCTAATGTTTCTGATGTCAGCTGGTACTGAATTCCATTCCTGTGAATGAATTAAATATCGGGACGCACATTGATTTTCTATTTCTCTTGTAGAAAAAAAAAAAAAAAGCAACCCCAATAACTGCTAAGTTCTGTTCAGACCTTTTATGAAAGCACTTGCAGAAACCTAAGATCTTACCCAGTGATCTCTAAACCAGACCACATTTTGTACTTCACACATGGGCTGCACATTTTGGCCCACTCTCATGGCTTGTTTGAGCAAGAAAGCCCAATGAAAGCCTTTTTTGCCTGATAATTACAGTTACAACATAATGTGTATCTAAACTCACTGAAAGATGTCAGTACTGAGTAATGTAGAATAGCAAAAGTTCAGACAGGAAGACTGTTCCCCCTCATCCTATATCACATCTCTCTTGCTGCCAAGCTTATTCCAGAGACATTAAACAATCAGCTTATTGCGGACAGGTCACCACTTCTCTCCAACCTATCAGGGATCTCCTTGTTGTCCTCAGCCAATCAGGCTGTAGCTGTCAAAAGTTTAAAAGTAGCCTCTCTCTGTGCTGTCGGCTATCATTCCAGGCGGTGATGGCAAACACCCACCTCCACCCCATTTGCCTAATTGTCTTCAGCAGCATCATCTGGACTACTTCTCCACTGCATCCATTCGAGTCATCTCCTCTTCACCACCACCAGTGTCTAGACTCCATCGGGGGGTATCCTGCTCTACCCTTGGCTTCATTACCCCTTTAACATGAAGTCTCAATGGAGTCTAATCACCAAAGACTCTCATTCTATCATATTATTTGTTGTGATTGTTAAATAAATTGGTACTTTCACATCTAAAATGGAATCATGAAAGCCCCTGAATACCCACACAGGTGTTTTCAGTTATTCTGGCTGATTAGACCTCTGCTTGGGTTGAAGGTGGGCGGGGCTTTGATGAGAATTGGACGGAGATTTATGTGGTCATAAACGATCGTCTACCACTAAGAATGATAAAGGTGTCAGGAGACTCCAGAAGATTTCATTCAATCACAGTAGACACACCCACACAGTCCAGAGAAGAGGTCTAATAAACCAGATTAACTGAAAAAACCTGTGTGGGTGTTAGGGGCTTTAAGTCTTCCTGATTATAATAAAGTGATAGCCCTCAGTTGGACAGAAATCAAACGTGGCATGAGTGCTGCCATTCAAGAACTGCTTATCTACCAAATTGCATCTATTTGATCCATATTTTAAAGAAAGTATGAAGGTAAGAAGAAAGGGGCTGCCTCATGTATTTATAACACAGAATCTATAATGCTTTCCATTTTATCAAAATCCCCAGAATATAATAATTTGAAATACTTACACATGTATTTGCTGTTCTTTGTGTTTGTTCCTCGTCTTAACATGCAAAACAAATCTTTCAGTGTGATACAAAGACAGCAGCACATAGTGAGCTAAAAATATAAACCTTCAGTGTGGAAGACTTTGCAGCACATTTGAATTTCTAGTATGTTTTCTTCATTGATAGACAATGCATCAGGGATTGGTGTGCTATTACTCTGCTTTGATCTGGCAGATTACATCTATGTGTCTTATATTGGATTCAGCATGGCCTGTCACTTCGTTCCACACTCTTCCCTGAATTGAAGGATTAAGCAGCTCTTATGTGGGCACACATGCAGCTCACAAATTAACATATTCTTTTTAGCACTGACAAGAATAACAACACACTTCTTCATCTATCAGACGGCCAGACTCAGGAGAAAATGCTCACTAGATTTTCATTCCCAGTGAGATTCGATTGATGTTACTTACAGTACACCTTGTTTATTAACGCAGCTCTGTGTGCAGCATCATATTTACATTCACACAGCTCAGTGTCCTAATTCTGTTTCTTTTGTCTTATATGATCACATCTGATCATTACTAATCAGTTTGAACATCGAAATGAAGAACATTTACGTCAGGACTACAACGACAAAATTAGTTAAATCAGATTCTGAGCAAAAGCAACTGACATGAATATTTAAGTTAAATGCCAAAATTTGTGTTTGAGTTTGTCACAACTGTGATGTTTATCTCCCAAAGCCTTGCAACACTGGGAGCTGCTTAAAATGTCTTGCATAAAGAAAAGTATAACACTTCAAGGCCACATTCTCCCTTGGTCAGTTACAGAGGAATCAATCATCAGTCTGTGAATAGTCACTCAAAGTCACACAGAGACCCCAGTTTACTTACCCCTTATGCCCTATTTCATGATAATTGGTTTCTGATTCTAAAACTATAGCTGTTTTTACATATGAACCGTGGACAACGTCTGAAGAATCAGGTCCGGAGATAGTCCAGAGTTTTCTCTTTTACACATGTTGCACACAACTGGAGATCCACAATGTCAGACGTGTTACTGGAAATACTCTGCTTGGTTTAGGGGAGGGATGGGCGCTTGGGTAGAACATACAGGGGGGAGGACATGACATGGATTACAGCACAGTGACGGAGACATTTTTAAATTTGGTCACAAACAACAGTCTTTGCTATTCTTTGAATATGTCTGATGATTTTGGTTTAAAGATATACAAACATCCTAGCAATTTTCCCCTATACACTAATGCGGGCTCATATTACCAGACCACACTGCGATCTGGCAATATTAGACTATCACATTACCAATAGAATTATTTATTCCAATACTCCTTGCACTTTTTAAAAAATATCTTTATTCAGCTTTGTTGTTCTTGTTTAGCTGGACATTTGAACTATGTGTACACTGAGAGTCACTAGACAGTGGAGTCTAATTCCTTGTATGCATAAACATACTTGGCCTATAAAAAATATTCTGACTCTGACTAATAGGCCTATCTACATCTAGCCAGCATGTTCTACAAAGTCCCTGTACAGTGCAGCACCATTCAGATCCTGTTAGAGCAAAATATTAATTCAAAAACAGGAAAAGGAAACTTAGCACTAACATAACATGAAGGGAAAAAATCCATGCATATGACAAATTAGATTGTTACATTTAAACCATTAAAAGAAAAGTCATAAGCAAACTCATGTACCGTAGCACAAACTCTGCATGACAATGAATCAGCATCACATCCACAACTGAAAGAAATTCTGAAAATGTCCAAAATATAAAAACAAAGGGATTTTTAAGTTATATTTTCTAACAGAAGAAATTATAATACTTATTCAAGGAATAATCAAAAAGAAAGACCCTGCAGAAATAAAGACATGAGGTAGCATACAGTATTAAATCAAGTATTAATAACAGTTCTAAAAAAAATTAGTTTTGATCATCCTCTTGGGTACAGAGAGAACAGATTGGTGCAGTCACAGGTATGTTTAGGGAGAGAGTTCAAGCAATGGAGTCCTCCCAGGTGTGCCTTTTGGTCCTGGATGATGGACATAAGGGTTTCAGAAGGAGGGATTGTGGCAGTGGAGTAGACCGGTGAGGTGAGAGGAAGTCTGATTGTGGAAGGCTCTGTCAGTGAAGAGAAGCACTTTGAATTGAATCTGTTGAGAGAGATATAATTATACGGTCACCGGAGCAGTAGAGTTTTGGGTGTACTGGAGTTTTTTAAGGACTTTGGACGATGTACTATAAAAAATGCTATTTCAGTAGTTGAGTGGATGTAATAAAGGCATGTATCAGAGTTTCAGGAGAAGAAAAGGAGAGAGATGGGAACTGATTTATCAAAGACGCATGAATAGCTGTTAAGGTTTTCTTACTCTGAACCAAAGGATTGGACTGATACGACCCTGCCATTCTTAGGCGTGTGACTAGACTGGGTATAAAGGCCTGTCTTGTTAATAGACCCTTGAATTGTAGCAGCTGAGACCAGCCATGTAATGCCATTGTGTTCCCTGTATGAAAATACTTGAGGATCTGATGATGTGCAGTATGTTTTACAACTCTAATACGAAACCCATCTACAAAGGAAACGCCATTGCTCTATTTTCAACTCAGCCAGTCAGGAGGCATTAGACCCATTTCACGATTATGTCAATGTAGGTTATGACACTTTGCAAAACACGGCTGGCACAGTGCAGCAGAGGTCCTGAATGTATGACACATTGCACATGTTCCTCTAGTCAATGATACTACAACTGAGGTCTTTTAAATATTTTTGATCGGGCAAAGCTGGCCCCATTTCAATGCTGCCTGTTTCTTTGTTGTAGCAAGTGATTTATGTAACACACAGTGGCTTCTTGTTCCACTCTGGAGGTATCTACTGAAGATGGCAATGAATAACTAGGACCGGAGTACGATTCACATTCACTATCACCATGGTGATAGATGTTTTTGAAGTACGCCGGCTTGCTCTGAAATAAATAGTCAGATACTAGAAACCCTTGGGCAGAGATGAAGGACAGAAGAGATGTTAAAGAGTATGAACACAGCCTTGTGACAGAAGCCACACCGCCACAAGGCTGAGGGCTGCAGCTCAAAGCTCGACTCCAGTAAGGGAGCGCGGCTGATTATTGTCACTATTTAGGGTCTTTTGGGTCCACTACAAAATACTGTTGTAAAACTGGCTCTGCATACTAACTACTAATCACAGAGATCGCTACTCCAATGGAGCTAGCCAATTGGTAATGTTTTGTAATCTAAATATGCCCCCCCTCTCCCCCACCTCCGTGCTCCAGGGAGAGTTCATTCAAAGTGTTTGCAATAATTGGTTTTATTAGTTTTTTTAAATAATTCAAGCTGCATTAACATCCTGATTGCAGTGTGTTGGCAGTACTGCAGGGAGGTTTTGGTAGTGGGAGTCTTTTTTTTTTTTTTTTAACAAGGCTTCACCCTTCAGGTTTAATCAGGGATCTCGACATGTGACTGTTTTTTGATCAGCAGAGCAGGGGAAGGTGCTGGAGTGTTTCACCTGAGTGGAGAAGGGAGGTGCGGGAGGCTGCTGGGAAAACAAAATTAGTGTTTGGGGTGGGTTTTTTTGGGGGCTCTGCAGACATTTTATACAAGAGGGAATATTTCAAGGCTCGCTTTGGGAACATTACCTTATTAAGCCAAGGTAACAGCTCACAGTGAAAACATTAGCGCAGATTAACCATGGCAACTGGTTTTAATTAGACAGCTTGAGAGGTAGAATGACTGGGGATATGAGCCCCATATATGTATTTTAGGCTTATTAGTTCAGTGTTGTTGGGCCTGTGGGGACAATGAAATGGTGGTGCTATACATTACCATTAATATTTTACAATGTTAAACATGGATGAGGACTGGAATGTACTGATTGTTTACTGAGATATAATGGGGTTTTGATTGACTTTCCAGAGGTAGGAAAATAGGACACATGAGGTTTTAAAAACAGCATGAATAAATAAAGCAGCAAATACTGATTCATAGAAGCAGAAAAAAAATAAGAATGAAAACATGAATAAAATAATACAACATATGTACATAAGGAAGATGCTAAAGTGTTGACCTAGAATTCTAAATAACATTACAGCTACAAACACTGCTGACAAATATGGGACATGTAAAGTGTGATACCAATTAGCAGCATTTGCCAGCTATAACAATTCTATTATATATAAACAGATATCTGCATACTGTATGAATGCAGAATCTGTAGACAATATGATAGGATTTTGGTGTGAAGCGTTCTGGTTTCCTGTTTGTAGTATTCTGTAGCAGTAGTAGTAGTAGTAGTAGTAGTAGTAGTAGTAGTAGTAGTGAGTGATCATGTTTGAGTGAGCGTTGGATGCATACAGGGAAACAGTCATTTTGGAGAGAAAAGGAAGAATAAGACATTGGCTAGCACACTGGGTATTGCCTGACGATGATTTAGCTCTATTAGCTTTTTTTCTTTTACATTTATATGCAACAGGAACAGTTAACACACTTCTAAAGCAATATGAACAGTTACAGTGATCCAATAAGAGGTAATATACCCATGAAAATCTAAATTGCAATTTTTTGGCTCAGACATTAATTTTATTTTTACACAGGATTTAGTCTTATTTATTCTCATATTGCATTCCATAAGCAACTGGCTCATATCTTTGGCCCTTTCCAAACAGCAACACTTTTTAAAGTACATAAGTCAGACACAACCAAGGCAAGTCTAGAAACAGCTAAGCAAGACACAGTCGCCAGCTATCACCTGCTAGTTTATCAAATTAGGTGCTTTAATGATGGTATTTAATTGATGCTCCCTCTATATACTGGGAGAAATTCATACCGTTTATACAGAGTTTGTTTGTAACTATTTTTTTAAGAACTATTTTAGTGTGACAGATGTACTGTAACACAAACTGTAAAAGCTGTATTGGGCACAACAGAGGAGTGTTTAGTTCTTGAACATTTAAAAGTTCACCCTAAATATAATCAGCAGTGTATTGCTATGCAATGCACACAAATATTACACACCTGGATCATGAGCAGGCTTCATTCACTCATCAGATGCTAATTGCTGAAGCACCATTAAAAAAGGTTGATGTGATTTTAGATTAGAACCATGGACTATATAAAAAATGGATGTAGCCCATTCCCTCAACTTGTTCCAATCATATTCGCCTCTGGGAGCCGCCATCTTGTCAGACTTTGACTCCTTCCCATTTTCTCTTACCAGAAAAGGGCATTGATGTGACATTGAGGGGAGGGAGGTACGATTGTCTGGGTTACTTTTACAGAATTAGCCACATTAGCTCCACCACCTGGGAGCTAGGCTAACAGAACACGCTACTAGATAAACGGGAGTTGGAATGGCATTCCCTTGTCTCTAGCGGAGACTACACCGGCTATGACACTCTTGTGTCTCTAGTGGAGATAACACCGGCTCCTCGAGTATGCAGGCAGTCAGCATTTATGATCTATGATTTAAACTGATATTCAACATAGTACCATGCTCATAGACTGTAAAACACCGACCCTCACCGGCCCGAATCCTCCCGGTGTGTCATAGATGTGTATGTGTCATAGATAGCAGGCTGTATTGCAAGTTATGGCACAAGTGCAGCTATTTAATTAGCATAACAAAGCTAACGTTAACACAGTGTGTTCATAAACCATCTGTTTGTACAGTTGATGGAAGAGCCAACCATCTTGTCACTTATGGAAACACCACCACACGGATGACCGCAGTCCAGGTGGAGATGACGGAGTTAGCATGCTCATCCTGACAACTAACCTCCGAGGAGAAGTGAGGGCCAGCAGCTAGCTGTCACTCGAGAGGTCACGCCCGTAATTATTCATAACCTTTAACCTCCAATTAAATAAAAACTAGCCTGGAACAAAAATAGTCACCCTCCTAAGTGTTGTCATGGAGATATGACCTAAACACACAGACAATAGAGTTTTTTGTAAACAGGCCTTAAATAGGTTTAATTATGCTGTGAAAATCGACCTGTTTAACATGGGGGTCAATGAGAAACTGTTCTATTGTACAAACTGGACACTCAGAACTGCAGTTTTTGGCACTTCCGTATTGGATTAACCAGGAAGTCGCTGTGGTGGTTGATTAATTAGAACATGTAAATTATTTAGAAACATCCACATCTGTTGGTGCAATCATTATAGGGAAGGTAGATGTTTTTTCAGACTATTATAGGGCAATGGAATGTATTTGCTTTTATTGGAGATATTTTGTTGGCTTGCCATTTACAACTAAAATGAATCATACATTCTATGCAGTTGGATTTAAATTAATAATTAAATACATTTGAGGTTTCTTCAGCTTTACATGAAATGTTTCCTAAGAAATTATTTACCTCTAACTCTGTTGGAAAGACCAAATTAGTTGGGTAACATGGCTGACATGATAACAAGCCACAAATGAAAAACCCTGACTACTAAAAATGTGTGAACCATGTCTCATATACCGCTTCTTAATAATATTGATGTATCCAAAACCAAATCATTTCCCATCAGAAAGAAGGCTGTTTTAAAAGAATGTTCACATTCTGAGACATTTTATATGGGTTGATGCAAAACTGCTGAATCAGACACCTTCTGTACGGACGTAGGCTACAATGAGCATCTCTTGTGTTCTGCTTAAAATACTTTATTTCCAGCATGAATGGTAAATGGTAAATGGACTTGTACTTATATAGCGCCTTTCTAGTCATCTGACTACTCAAGGCGCTTCACAGTGTCTGTCACATTCACCCATTCACACAGACATTCACACAGATGGCAGTGGATCTACATACCATCTAATTTGATCAAACCTTTCACACCTCATTTACACACCCATGCACAGCACGGGGAGCAATTCGGGGTTCAGTGTCTTGCCCAAGGACACTTCGACATGTGGGGGGGAGATGGGGATCGAACCACCAATCTCTCGAACAGAGGACAACCCACTCTGCATTAACGCTTAGATGGACGGCACAGTGCTACAGCGTGTTTACATTATTAAACAAGTCCGCTATAAAGTCGTTTTTATCCCTTGTCTTTCCATCCCAATCTTGTGAACACAATATTTCAGGAACCCCATGGAGGGATTTTCTTCACATTTGGCACAAGCATCCACTTCGACTCAAGGATGAGATTTTGGAGGTCAATGGTCACTGGGACCTTACAAAATGCATTTTTGGCCATAACTCAATTATCCCTACATTAATTATGACAACATTTCACACAAATGTTTAATAGAATAAATTGATGAAGTGAAGATATTAAACGTCGACTTAACTGTAACATCATACTGTGTTTGTCCATTATTCAATGACATCACTCAGGAACAGAAGGGGAGACATTTGGTCAGATAATGAGTACTTTTGAGACTCTAATCTTGAAACTGTGGTGATTGTATAGATCTTCTGTGATTACAGGTTAAATATGTGTATAAAGCATTAAATTCCTTCAAAGTCTTCACTTCATATATTATGTAAGTCTGGACGGTTTGGATGCAAACTGAAACTTGACTGTTTGGAAGAGGCATACGACCGCAATGCAGTAATTCTCATTTAAGCCTAATATTGTTAAAACAGAGCAGCTTAAATTGGTAGTAAGAGCAACAAGTTAGCAGGCTGCTAGGTGTGTGTGTGTGTGTGTGTGTGTGTGTGTGTGTGTGTGTGTGTGTGTGTGTGTGTGTGTGTGTGTGTGTGTGTGTGTGTGTGTGTGTGTGTGTGTGTGTGTGTGTGTGCGTGTGTGTGTGTGTGTGTGTGTTTGTGTGTGAGATCGGACATTAAAGGACAGGATAGAAATGCGCCTGTAAATGAAGCAAAAAACAATAAAGACTCACTGAGCTGAAGTGCAGTCGAATATAAGGATCCGGTTTGGTTGGCACCACACGGTGAAAATAACTGCATCTGGGGCGAAAAACTTTAGGCGCAAGACTTGTTGCCAGACTGAGAAATTTTCCACACAGTTTGGCAGCAATTATGTCGGTAAAATTTAGTTTGGGTGGGTTGACATAATGTTGGTCTGGTTTGTCATAGTGCTGACATTTTGCTTATTTTTCAATATTTTCTGGCTGATAATTACATTTTTTAACAACCTGGTAACACAGCTACTAGCTTGCCAGCTACTTGACCAGACTTCTGGTCAGAATCAGACAAGTAGCAACAGCAGACGTGAAACGTAAAAACAGGAATGTCAGGTAACCACGGCTCATAGAGCTTCAGAGAGCCGGGTAGACGGTTGTCAGATCCGTGCAGACTCTTCACTGCAGAACACTGGAACAAAAACACAGACTCAGCACAGACAGTATAATAATAACATCAGAAACATGAGATTCATGAGCTATATGTTAAAAATATGAATGTATAAAAACTACAAAAACAGCCAAACTACTGAGCTACCTATAGGCTACAACCGTAGCTGCACCTAGTGGGAAAGTGACGTCACACCACTGCCAACCACGCTGGTGCCTTTAAAGAAAAAAAAACCCTCTGTATTATCTGAACAAGTGGGCAGTTTGGTAATCTGAGGTTTAAGCTAATAAGATGATATTCAAATTTTGGCAGAGCATCAAAGTCAGTATTCAATAGAGGTGTCAATCTGTGTCCTCCATGCTTAGATAAGATAAAGGCACTGATACTGTCATGTTGGTTGCTCACGCTGACCTCATGTCTTGTGGTCCCTCAGGCTCTCCATACAGAGATAAGATCACTATTGCCATCCTGCAGCTTCAAGAGGAAGGGAAGCTGCACATGATGAAGGAGAAGTGGTGGAGAGGAAATGGCTGTCCGGAGGAGGAGAGTAAAGAGGCAAGCGCCCTCGGGGTGCAGAACATTGGAGGGATCTTCATCGTTCTGGCTGCTGGACTCGTCCTCTCTGTGTTTGTGGCCGTGGGAGAGTTCCTCTACAAGTCCAAACAGAATGCACAACTTGAAAAGGTAAGAAATACCTCAGCCTTTAATCTGTGCTTATTAATTTACAACAATGATAACAGAATGTCTTACTATAACCACATATGCAATGAAAGGCAGTCTCATGGCAAATAAATACATATATAAATGCTAACAAAATGAAACAAAATATATGCTAAATATATGTTCTGTTTACCAATTTGCGGAAACTCACACTATTATAACAGTGCTATATCATATGCAGTAAGATAAGGGTTGGTTTCTTTGCATTTATTCACTTAGGCCCAATGGCGACAACGAGATAAGAAACGTGAGGAATTCTGCTGTCACCATGGATCCAAGCTAGACTTTAACCACCATCTCAAATGACCTCAAGAAAAACTCCAGAAAAGTTTTTTCTGTTATCTAACATGATCTAAAACTTCCTAAAACTATTGAACTGTTTTTATTTTATGTTTTTTCCTTACACTCGAGGGATTGGGGACACTAAGAGCAATTTAATATAGCGTTTGGAGTGCTTGAAGTAATATACAGTTGGATCGCAGGCACATGTATTGAGAAGGATTTCTTTCCTGCATGACCCATGTTGTTAACAGCCACATCCACTAACACACACCTCCCCACTTCTGCTGTCCATTTCCATTCTGCTTATAATGTAACTATTCTCACTAATAATGTCTGTGGCATTAAGCTCATGCATAGCCTTTCTAAATGAGTGTAGTGACACAACACAAGAGCTTCCCAACAAACATTCTGACACTGAATAGTTGCTGATATAATGGTCTGCACCAAAGGGGAAATTATTTAGGCAACTGTAAACACATAAAACATGAATGAAATAGTGAAATCTCATCATGAATATATATACCTGGGTTGTCAGTGTTTAGTACACCCTGTTCAAAAACTTGAGCCAGTTACTAACTCAGTGTAGAACACTATACATAATACATATATATATATATATAAACTGCTTTACCAATGTTAACCCAGGTCACCTGAGACTAGATGCAACTGTTACTGTATAAAAATGGATTATAATACATAAGTATGCCCTGTGAAATAAGTATATATATGACAGAGTATATCCTTCACAGGTGACTTTATAAATGTATCCGTATTCATTTCATAGTCACATGTGGTGCATTGTACAATGAAGGCTAAATTTACTTGGACATTTTGTATGACAATGTGTTTGCATTGGCAGCCAAATAGTAGTAATTCATTATTTTCTACTTAGCCGTCAGCTGCAAGATAGATGCTAAAGCAGAAGCTAAATGCTGATTGGTAGAAAATGATTGGATAAGCTCTCCATTTAGATTGCAGTTATGAGTAGCTTATAAATAGTAGTCAAAAATATGTGATACTATAGCCTATGTATAGTTTTTACCATTGTTAGCGTAAGAGCTGACAGTGAAAAGTAAGGAACCCTAATACTGTGGACTGAAACTGGCTTTATGTCAACTATATTCCTTTAACATGGAGGTGGGTGGAGAAAGATGTTTCTTCAGCATAGACTGACATATAAGAAATTATACTAGTGAACATTAAGAAAATTCACATTTTATTTTTTTCTAAAAAAATCTTTAGATGAAAAAACGTTTTTTAGCCTGATATTTTCCAGTCTCTAAAAAGTTTTAATACTCCCATAGATGCATGCCTAGTATGCACCTTATACTGTGAAGTATGTTGTGAGCCAGTACAAATACTGTACAGCAGTACAGTAGCAAATAAACAATTATCTAAAACTTTAAGTGACTAAAAACACCAGAGATCCTTTAACTGAGTCCTCTTCCTGTATTGTTTTGCCTTAAAAATAATAGGGCTCACAAGTGACCACTCACTTTTTGAATGACTCCAGGTCTTGAGGTGATTTTCCCCATTCATTTACTCTATTGACATTTCAGAAAAACAATTTGAAGCCTGGAACCAGCTACGACATGAGTCGTGACCATAAAACAATTGATTTGGTGCACAAACTAATTTGGAAAGCGGAAGAAAATGCAAAGGGTCAAAATTGTGATGTACGCATTAATGCAATGATCATAGAGTTCAGGTGTCGCTTATCACAGTAGTGAAAGGGATGTGTCAGTAACGAAACAACTAAAATATTTATCAAGTCTGAAACATTAATTTAAATGCCATAGAAAGAATTTATGATTCATAATTATATTCCTCCACCACCATTTAGAGTATTTACAATAGCACACAGGTTTTAGGATGGTAGTGCTGATATTCGTTTATTTAATTTTATCACCATTATCATACAAATCAGTTGAAATAAGCTGGGGTGAAAAACATTGGTAACGGACACACAACGTATGTAGGCGGGCAGCAGCAGAGGTTTTTTTTTAACCTGCTACACAGGCTATGTCAGTATAGCATGTGGCTGCTGCCAGCTACACTGTGTCCCATTGAGTTTTAATACAGTTGGTTCTGTAGGGTTTGGAAACTGTGCTGCCTCACATTGCCCTCTGCTACGATGAGGTATGTGTCTTAATCATTTTTAAACAGATTGTACTCATTTGTTTGCACAGTTCTATGTAGTTTTTACATGTGTAGAGAGGAGAAAAATAGCTGAAAAAAATGGTCTGAACTGCCCAGCACCTCAACAGGTATGCACAGCTTCCATGGCCCATGTAGCTGCTTCAATTGGAGATAATGAGCATGCTCTAATGCGGGCACACAGCCCATATAGTTTGTCCATAATTCTATGCTATATGCTACTCTATTTCTTTAAGGTTCAAAAGGTAAAAAATCTTTACTAACTGTTGGTGTTATTTTTGAGGGAAAGTTTTAAAATTGAAAAAAGTAAACATCTAAATGTCTATTGTAAAAGAAATACCCTTTGCTTTAAAACTGGAAATGTTTTCCTGGAGTTGTGGGCGGTGAAATAAGAATTCAAATCCTAGTAAAAGTAACAAGACATGGTACGCACATGATGTCACTGTTTGCGACTCTACTTTCACAATAGGAATTTGCCATTGTGTGCTCACATAGACGAAACTAATTGTGTAAATGGTACAAAGTTGTTGCGTAGAGAAGATATTTCTGAATGAAGCATGTAGTATCACCAAAATATTTGTTACAAACCTGCCGTAAGCCCCCCACAACATCAGTTAGAATTTCTTCTTCTAAGTAAGTCTTGCAGCCTTATTGTCTGGGGCACAATACATGTTTGCAGGATCCTGCATAATGTACGCCATGTAATATGGTGATATACCCATAGTACCCCAGGGATACATTATGTACCCCCTGTTGCCTTATTGCCTAGGGTACATTACATGAGTGTAGTATCTTAGATGAATATCACAGTCTCCATGATTCACAATCAAAAAACACAACAGATAGCAAATATGGGTTAAATATTGGTACAAGTATTAGTAGTTTCTCAGGCTGGTGCAAGCCACCGGGTTACCAATCAGTGTTCCAAATCAAAATGCTTATTGCAACGTGGTCTCATGGGAGGGCGTATAAATAGCACACCACTTTTCATGACTTGCATGACTTTTCGCGTGCATGTCTACGCATATTAAGCTTTTCGCGTGTCATTTAACGCCCGTAGTTCCCCAGGGTTAGGGTTAGGGTTAGGGTGAGGGTTAGGGTTAGGGTTAGGGTAAGGGTTAGGGTTAGGGTTAGGGTTAGGTCTAGGGTTAGGGTTAGGGCATTTCACGCCCGTTATTTCAGCCATCCTTCACATGAAATATTGATTTAAAAACAACCCTCTGACAGAAAGCTCCACCACTTCGTATTTCTCCGGAAAGTAGCGGAGAAATACGAACACGTGGGTTTTCCCTCAATGACATTTGTGCGTAAAATGACAAAGCCATCTCTGCACTATACAAGTCAATTGAGACTACATGGCGTGAAATGACACGCAAAAATCATGACATGCGTTGTAATTATACGTGAGATGGCTTGAGAGAAATAAAGTGTCATTCACACGCCTTTTGGTTAGACCAGGCTGCTTATTGAGATGATGTATTTTCAGAAAGTGCAGTTTATCACGCTTTGATTTCAAATAATACATTATGGCCTGTTTCCCCAGCACTGTAGAGGAGTTTATATTTCTGACAAAGTAATGAGTGACTACACCAGGTTACAGTAGCATATACAGTAAGATACACAGTGAGTGTGAGCTCCACAACAGCACTGTTTAGTGGCATGTTGTGTTGTGGACACCATATTAATTCCTAAACAAGGTTATTAATTCATTCAGAACAAGGTAAATAAAGACAGACCGGACATAGACCCAACAGTCACCTTAGAGGTTTCTCCTTACAAATGACAACATGCCACGCGATTTTACACCTTGTATTGACAATAAATTGCTTGCACTCTTGTCTCAAGCACAAATGCCACTACTGTGTTATGCACTGTATGCTACGCTATGTGGACATATCCTTGATGGAGCACATGAAAATGTGCAATATTTGTCACATCGTCACTTGTTTGCTTGGGATTGCACACAGTGATTTATGCAGTATGTAGACAAAATAAGATCACAAGACTAGAATAAAATAGTTTGAGTAATATTACTTTTTTAAAAGTCATGTTTCACCATAAAAATCTGGATGATTTAAAATGGTGCCCAATCAATATGAGCATTTATAATCAAAAGCAATGCTGGCTACTATAGTATAACAACAGCTAAGAAATGATTGTTGCCATGTTGGCCAGATAAAAATAAAGAACTTCAGTTAAGCAAACGCTCAGTACTAATCAGCTCTCTTGTTTGTGTCGACAGATTTTTTAAGCAACCTAGGCTGAATACAATAATCACAGAATTAAGGTTGAAAAGTGGCAGGGTGGAATGCTTTTATAAATGTATCAGAAATGCACAACATACAAACATGACATGCAAAGAAAAAAACCTTCATTTAAACTTTAATAGACTTTTTGGGGGCAATTCTGGTCTGATGGGAACCTCAATTATAATGGCGGCTTATGATTCAGACTGACAGATATGACATTTATTTTAAAAAGCAGGCTTAAAAATCAATACATGGGTCTTACCCTAACCTCAGTTTAATTTATTTAGTCCAAATATTGATTTCAAAAATAATACTTTTCACTTTAATGTGTAGCTTGTGCATCCCGCAGTCTAGTGCTAATTGATATCAGGCTAATCTGTGAAAATGCACCATCTATTTTGTTCCATTGTGAAAATCAACCATATATTTTGTTTCATTGCTTCAGGCTTCTCATGTAGTTAAATACCACCTACTTTTACAATATGGGTTTTTTCTCACCATTATGCTGGAAGTGTCAAGTTGAAAAATGCGGTGCTAAGCATCTCTTTGTTGTGTTTCACATGCTTGACAGTGCACACCCTGCAATTTGCATTTCATAATTACTTCTGTAACATTAGAAAGAAGCAAAAATAGCAGCTAGTCATTTATATAAATGGATGAGCCATACACCCTCTTATACAATAGAGGAACTGTTAATAGTTTTTTAAAGGTTTAATAGACATGTTAATGACATAAATATGTGTTTTTGAGATTACTGCATTTACTAAACAGATTGTAATGTCAGGAGATAAAAGCATTGTCAGAAGACATAACACTTGTTAAACATTTTCATAAAAGTATAATAAACATTTGATAACTTTACAAACTATATACCTAGGCTTGTCATTGATTCATCTACCAAGACTATGGGACGTTTCTTTCCTTGTCTCAAGTGTGTTCCCTTTACATTTTTTCAGTACATTCCATTTCATCATCAGTGCTTCATGCTGATTTTTTCACTTTAAAAGAACTCTCCAAAAGTTTGGGAAATATGCTTGTTTGCCTTCAGAAGATAGATTCATTTATTGTTGTACACCGTCTACAGCTGTAGCTCTGGTAACAGTTTAGCTTAGCCTAGTACACTGGCTGGAAATGGCTATAAAAAACTAGCTCCCATTGAAAGAGCAAAAATATACTGTAGAAATCTATTTTACAACAACTCCAAAGCTTTTGTTACTATTTGGGCAGGATTAGATGGGTGCAGATGGGTTGTAAAATATTTGCCATGCTCCTCAGCAACCATCCAAATTGCAGGAGGTGGGCCTTCAGGAGACAAAGATGCTATGCAAAACAAACTTGCTTAAAGTGTATCTCCGGCTTAAAACAAACTCACTTTTCGGCATGAATATACATCAAATAAGCCATCGGGACATTTTTTTCCGTTAATCACCTATTAACAGAGAAATCCCGGGCAGTCGCTAACAGCCAGACATGGCTAACACTGAGTATCTCAGGGCAGAGTGCTGAACCATCCAAAACAGCTTTTTTAACCACTAATATTGCTCAAAATAGCACCAAACCTCTGCTGTAGCATGATAACAGTGGAGAGATAACAGTTAGTGAACCCAGAGTTTATTCAAAAAGACTGTTTTACAATGTTTAAAGCCTTTGCAGCTGGCTCTGTTTTTATTGACAGACAGGCCATACAAGTCGATTACAGAATGCACTGGAGTTCAGTTCTATTGAAGTTCAATGAAACTGAACTCAACTTGTTTGGGCTGCCTCTCAATATGGATGTACTCGGCTGCTAAGTCTTGTAGAATTGTAAAACAGTCTTTTTGTGTGTTTCGTTTTATGTATAGGGCCTGTCATCATGCTACTGCAGAGGTTTGGTGCTACTTTGAGTAATATTAGTGGTTTAAAAAGCCGTTTTGGATGGTTTAGCGCTCCCCCACAAACCACTCAGTGTTAGCCATGTCTGACTGTTAGGGACTGTCTGGGATTTCTCTTTTAATGGGTGATCACCCAAAAAATTTGGGTGGGTTCATTTTACGCCGGAGTTACACTTTTAGTGATGACAAGAAGAGAAGCTCTACAAAACTCAAAGAAACTTTGAAATTTGTCTGCCTAGACATCATTAATTTGTCTTTATAAATATAGTGTACACTAAGTTTGAACTTTCTTGAATGCTCTTGGGAGTCCAAACAAGATGGGTACAGTAAACTCAATTTCCAATCAAGACTAGATACCATCAAGTCAGCTACAATGCCTAATCTGGCCCTTCTTCCAACACCCCTACTTCTGGCCCCCTTACTTGGACCGCACCCTTGTGCCAAAGTTTTGTGACTGCATATTGCAGGGTTGTGACGCTATCGCGGTGACAGGTGACATGTCGTGGAACTGCTGCAAAACTAAATCAAACATTATAGAACTATTAGTCTATTTGTATTTGCATATACAAATGCGAGCAACAAACAACTGATTTTGATTAGAGACATTATAACCAAAGGACTTGCTGAGAAACTTTTCTCACTAGCATTGACAGTGGACCTTGACCTCACAAATTAATAGATATACTGACCACATATTTAAAATACTTTTAATTTTTTCTGACAAAATTAATGTACAATCAAAATGTTAAAAGCTATGTTTTTGGCTATCCTCCACCATTGCTACTGGTTGATCCTGAATGGGGCTTTATTTATGTATTGTACCTTGTTAGCAAGCAAGCTCTTGCCCCAAATTTTAAATGCTTCTACAACCATAATCATTTGTTATTTTGGAAGGTTTGAACAAGATACAACATGTAAAGACAACAGCGTGTCTTCTAAAGGATGTCTATGTCTGAGGCTATATCAAACTTCTGAGTTGACTGTTGGTAAGATGGCAAACAAAAGGATTTCTCAAAATGTGTTTCTATTATGTGTATAGTCTAGTGTACTGAAAGTGCCTAATGTTGCTTTGAAAGTTTTTGACTATGCGTTTTGGATAGATGGAAATATGAATATCTGCTTCCATTAGTCCTGGTTAAGAGGAAGAGCACAGTTATGGCAAAAGAGACTGTGTTTTTTTTCTCCAAAGAAAATGTTTGTTAAAATATGCTTCAGAAAATTATTCTTGCTAATTAAGTTAAATCTTTCAGAAAACAGATTTTGGACTCCATCATTTTCAACCAAATCACATGCCTTGTAGACTTTCAATGGAGTATTTCTTTATCATCTCCATGCTATCCTGTCAGATTTCCATGATTACCATGGTTGTCCCCTTCCTTCCTCTCCTCCTCCCCCTCCACGTCCTGCTCCTGTCTCTCCTCTCCTGTCCCATCCTCCCTCAGCTCCTCCTCCGCTTCCTTCTCCCGCTTCTCCCGCTCCTCCTCCTCCCGCTTCTTCTCCTCCTGCTGCTTTTTCCTCTCTTCCTGCCTGCTGCTGAGGCTGCCGCAGACTAACCTGGCTCTCGGGGTGCGGGGACCACCAGCTGTGTGTGAGGAACCCATCTCATCAACCCAGCACACACACACACACACACACACACACACACACACACACACACACATACACACACACACACACACACACACACACACACACACACACACACACACACACACACACACACACACACACTCTTGCATGCATATGGATGCATTGCAGAAACATACAGTATGTATGCACACGTAGAGATGTCTGTGCATAGGAGAAGTCTAATCATTTGGGTGGTTGGTCTCAGTGGAAAGGTGGTTTGGGGTTTGTAACTCAGAGGAAGACCTGCTTTTGAGGTAGAAACAAATATAGTAGTCACCTCCTGGAATCTGTAGCTAACTGTGTCCCATATCAGCATCCGACTAACAAATGTCATAGCATGAAGCTGTTCCGTTTCTCAGGCTCTTCCACAGGAGACCAAGAAATGCGGTATTCTTTTGACCAGAAGACTACCAGTGTACCTGTGTATCAGCAGACAAGAATGTCAATATTGGATTGTGCAAAACCCTGAGTCACATTCAATGACATGAACATTTCTTTTTTACAACCAATGCCAACATTTAAAAAAGTCTTGCTGTCCATAGTATCTGCATAGAGCAGCTATGTATGGTTAATATTTCGTAAAGGTCTCAGTTTTGGTTGATGAAAAGATTGGAGGTTGATTACAGCACAGGCAGTGGATGCGCAGCGTAGGTAGGTGGGGCGTTACGTTTTGTTTTTTTGTTTTTTTACCTGCTACACCTTTCAGTAGTGTGTAGTTGCTGCCAGCTTCACTGTGTGCATGTTGAGCTTTGCTAAGTGATAATGCAGTTGGTTATGCAGGGTTTGGAAGCTGTGCTACCTCACATTGCCCTCTGGTACAATAAGGTATGTATCTTAATCACTTTGTGCTCAGTTTGATGTAGATTCTACCTGTTGGGGGGTTGTGGAGCTGCACATAGAGAAAAAAAGACGAGCCGCGTAAAAATCAAGTTGAGCCACCCAGATGATCGGCACTGCTTCTTAGCTGTGTGGCCCATAGGGCAAGCAGACTAGTGACTGCTGCCGGCAAAGCCAGCTACTTACTATTTAACATTTTGCTAATTTGCAAGGGGATTGAATGATTCAATAATGCGTCTCGTCTAGACTTCCAAATGTTATTGGACTGAATCAATCAAATTATGATCATGAAGCAAATCATTTTACAGGGATTGTGATGCTTAGAAAAGTGTATCCACAGATTTACTTTCATCATGTAAGTCTATGGGGAAAAGTTTGGACCATTTGGAAATCACATGACAGTTGCCATACACTGTTTGGTCGCTACGAAAATTGGCATCAAAGCTTGCTCATTACATGATAGACTACACATCCTCACTTAATGGTCGAATTGTATGAAAATAGTAAGGTGCAGGGTGGTCCAATGTAGACAAAACTTTCCTGTAGCACATTCAGTTATGTATGACTTTATGAGTCGACAAGATAAAGCCAACAAGATTTGTCTTCTGTGAATCTGTCTGTTGGTACTCTGAAGGCCATATCCTCATCCTCTGTTTGGCAATCACAAGAATTATCTCTCTCTCTCTCTTACATGTGAATTTCATTCATGAATACATATTCATCTCTTTTCAGCCTTTGGACAGATTTCGAAACTATTTATTACTGATGACAGGTTCATAGTATGTGTTTTAATGATGGAATACACAAACAGTTGTATTTTACATCTCATGCTTTTGGACAAAAATAATGGACTCGGAGGGCAAAGGTCTTAAGTGTGGACGTTATATTACTTTTTCAGTTGTTGAATTCTCACTCCTTGACACAATAAAAAATATAAAATGCAGGTGGACAGGCACAAAGACGAATCTTGACATGAGGAAAACAATCAGAACACAGTCCATTTAACAAACAAAATGCAAACTGTACTGCACCAAATGTGGATGACAGCTCAGACGACAAAGATTAGACAAACCCTCAAAGCTTCAAATAATTTACTGCCCATCGGAGGCCAGGGACGCAGAGTTAACTGAGGATTACAGGGCAGCCGTGCCCCATACCATCTGCATCACAGGGTCACATCTGTTCCTTATCTGTTCAAGCTAAATACAGTTCATTGGTTAACTTTTACAGGTGAGGGACCTTGATATTTTGGTATAAGAGAGAGCAGGATAATAGACCTACAGTGTTAATTTTGAATTGACACTATTCCAGAATATTATTTACCTGCTAGCCATAAATAACTTTTGTCTGATTACCTTTGGATTATTGCACCGATAAAATCCATACAGAATATGATTAAACCAATAATATCCCCTTGGAAATGTCTTTATAATCTATGGTGTATAGTTTTATTAACCATTATTCATTTGTATCAGATCATGCCTGGGTAAATAATAGCATGAACTAAACGTGCCATTCTCCTCTCAATGTCTACTCTTAGCGTTAGATTTACGACCTTTCCTTCTCCTCAAAGCAGGCAGGCCCTTCCTCTGAGCGATGCCATAGTGCTACGGCTGATTGTTGAGTGTCATAAAAACTCTGTAATCCAATGACCCTAAGCAGTCGCCATCAATCCAGTATGCCAGCAGCAGGCAGCCATGATGGCAATGTGTCCCATGTGTAGGAGCAGAGGGGTCCCAGTGTTCCCCAAGGCCTGAATCTACATGGCCTTTACTGGTGAAAACACTGGCATGCCATTTAATTTTACAGGGGGGACCTCTGTGGTCAATAGCTGTGAAAAGGTAGCAAGTTTCAGACTAGCTTAGACAATCAACAGATACATTGTGATATATACTATATATTTGTATACATGTGCAGTGTGCTGCTGTGTAACATACAGTGGCACTACACAGTGGATGCCTGTACAAACATTTTATGGCTTACAAATTCACTTTCATCCACCTGTTTTTGTAATTTTCTTTCACTTCCAAGCCCACAATTGTACAGAGAACTCTCTATTTATATAGAGAACTTCAACTACTGAGACAATTAAGCAGCAACTTCACAAAGTTCGACAAAACAACGGCAGACAATCAGGAGTGGTCACACGGTTGTAATTGTACTAATGCCTCAGAATCAATATGGTATAGATTATCTGATGCTCAACTGTTCTAATATTTTCTTAGAATCAAAATGATTTGGCTGCACGGTGGTGTAGTGGTTAGCACTATCGCCTCACAGCGAGGAGGTTTCAGGTTCCCATCCCGGCCTGGGCCTTTCTGTGTGGAGTTTGCATGTTCTCCCCGTGTCTGCGTGGGTTTCCTCCGGGTTCTCCGGTTTCCTCCCACAATCCAAAAGACATGCACGTGTTAGGTTAATTGATGACTCTACAAAATTGCCCTTAGGTGTGAATGATTGTCTGTCTCTGTTAGTTTCTATGTGCCCTGCGATAGACTGGCGTCCTGTCCAGGGTGTACCCCGCCTCACGCCCGATGTCAGCTGGGATCGGCTCCATCCTCCCCCGCGACCCCGACCCCGGGATAAGCGGTTGAAGATGAATGAATGAAAAATGATTTGACATTATAAAATGGTGTCCATTTTCAGCTGCATTTCCACCATTGCTTTATCCATGAAGGGCACTATAAATGGTCACAGAGGAAGATAATAGTAAGGACTGGGCTCGCCTCTGAGTGTTTATTATACACTGTAGAAGATCTCACACCCAGTCACATTCACTATGTCTCTTTCCCATTTGTATGTAAATATAATAAGGATAAGTATACACTGGGCCACAGTGCTAATGATGGCTTTCAAATACAACTGAGCAAATTGTCACAATAAACTCCTTTTAACTGGGAGCACACATGCAGTGGCTCTCCTTGTAGTAGCAGGGTTGTTCCATTCCCAGCTGTTGGTGTTGTTTCACACAGTATTTGCAGATGCCACAGTAGCTTATGGGGGAAAAGAGGATAATGTGAAGAAGCAGCAGTTTAATTGGGCATGCAGCGACAAGGAATTTCAGTCTGATGAGATACAATGTGCATCAATAAGTGATGATGTTCTATGGGCCTGTAAAACCCTCGGTACTCACTGAGACTGTGTTTACGCACATGTGGAGATGGCTGTCTGGTTTGTGCATGTGCATATATTTTGTTCTTCCTAGTCCTGTATGACTGAGATTCAGCCAGTGTCTTTGTGTTTCTAAGTGGAGGCTTATGTGAATCATTGTACCTCAACGCACACTCACCCAGGTTAATGGAAAAAACATAAAAATAGAATTTTACAGAAAGGACATTGAGCTATTTACTGTTCATTTTCACTTGACTAGTATAGAACAAAATGGTGATTGTTAGTTGTTATGGTTGCAGCTCATTAGAAGGAAAGCAGCGGGTCAGCAGACTGTTAGAGCCAGCGTGCAGTTTGGCTCATTTTCTGTAACCAATGCAGCATGAACGCAGGACAGAACTAGCAAGCCAACCAGTGGACAGCTGGCTAACTCCACCATGCCCTTAAACCACACCAAACATAAAAAAATGTGCCGAACAAAGTTGTCACTCATCTGGCAATAGCAATGTGCTTTCCTATGCTGTGACAAGAGTGTGTCAATGCAAGCATTAAGCTGTTTAACTTTACTCAGTGGCTGGCTCTGTATGCCTATTAACATAGCTACTAAACTACTTGCTTTGCCATTACTGCAATACCTCACCTCCGCAACTTTCTGCAAGTCGGTTTATACAAATGTTTAAATGGAAGTTAGCCTACCACATTGGGAACGTTGCACGGAAAAATGGCACACGGTTGTTACATTGACAGCTGTTGGTTGTGATTCACTTCCTGGATGAACAGAATGGACAACATGACCCTGATAATACAATTACAGTGTTGACTGATTTAGACAGCAGCAAGAGAAGCAAGTGAAGGCCTGTATACAGCCAGTAATAATTTTACTGGGTATGAATTATGAACTGAACCCCAGTATTCTTAGTATTATGTTCATATTCACACAGCAAATGCAATGTGAACATAAAAATGCCAATGCTTCAAGTAGTGGGCCTTTTATGTAGTAATGTTGGTGTGGTGGATGGGCCCATCAGACTTCAGAGAGACATTCGCATCCTACTAAAATCCAAGAGTTAAAATAACTGTGCCGTAAACATATTTTTACTACAGGAAGAAGACATTTTACAAACGTTGGCGGTGGATGTTCAAACACGTTATTGTTCTTGTCTGGTTAAAGGGTTGGTTTCTCAGTGGAAATGTCTTTAAATCCACCAGCCAATAGGAGCCCCACTTCAGTCAGCATTTGCACAGAAGGTTTTACTAAAACTAGGCACAAATTAAGTAGTGTTAACATTTTTGTAATACAATTTGAGGGTATTTTATACCTTTATTAGCCAGTAGAGTGATTGGTTTGACATGTAATGAAGGTGCCCGACTGGACAGAGCTGTCCCTTAACCCCTTGTCCACCAGGGCACCCTATGACATTTTTATCGTTATATTTAGGAAACTCAAAGCTATTGGTTAGGCTTATAGAGATCATTGTCTTGGTTTAATATTGATCACTAATATCTCTTTTTTGTCAACACTTTACCAAAGACATAACAAAATGACATGCCAAAGCATTGACCTTCACCACATTCCTTACTTCTGGGAGATTTAAGCACAAAAAAGTGCATGATTGAGTGCATAAGCCATTTAATAGTTTTCTGAAACACAGAATCAACTTAAAAAAGTTAGTTTCCCCCTCCATTAATGCACTCCAACTTTTCTCTGTCTTTTCTCTGTTTTTCTCCACACACACTCATACACACTGACTGAGTTCGTGTTTGTGTTAATGTGTTTATGCATTTATGCGTGCGACCAACAGCGTGTGATGAGAGGCAGAGATCATACCACCGGGTTAAATCCAGGCAGGGGGCTGATGACACACAGTTGTGAGTGACCTGTGTATTTTTTGCTTTAATTACCACATTTTATTTGCATTCTTAACACTGGCCGAAAACTCTTGGCCAATCAGCTGGCCAGATAATTCCCCTGGTGCTCCTGTCAGTCTGGGCCTGGATAAATAATATTCTTGGGAAAGAAGGATTGCCAGAGATTGTTTGTCAGACTATTATTTGTATCAGTATACAATCTCAAAATCCCTGTCAGTAAAACATTTTGAAGGATGTGTCTCATTCTCATGCTCCTACTTAATGTTTTGTGGAAAGAATTGAGACTTCAACAGTCTGCATATCACAGCTATAAAATTCTTTTTGAGGATCAGTTTCGCTTTAATGGGTAGCACAGTATGTGGATACATTTAATGATTCAATTATGTATGAATAGTTGCATCAATTGCGTATTCATATTTTTCAGATCCAGTCAGGCTCTATGTAGTGAAGTTTGGCATGGTGTCCAGATTTTTAGCTACAGCTATCATAATCACAGTATGTGGATAAAGCTGGTCTTGGCTATATTTAAATTAAATTCCGTAGAAATCCAGCTCTTTGATCAAGTTAAGTTGGGACTGGAAAACACACATGCCTTATTCACACTTGGGACTTATCTTACTATTATTCTTTTTTTATAATGCATTGTAATGAATAATGTATGGACTGTGTACTGCTTTGTGTGACTGCCATCCTCTTGATCAAAAAGCTGTAGAAATTTGGGTTTTTAATCAGACTCGGGCCTCCGTGGGTCAGGCTGGGATCCTGATTGGTACTTACCAACCACTTTACTAGCTATATTTACTGTAATCCAAAATGGGTCTGCAAGCCATCCTATGAAATTAACATGAAACAACATTAGACCTTTTTACTTCACATAAAAAAGAGGTACAAGCATTGTGAACATTTCTCTGTTTTGTTTTAATTATGTTTTGCTTTTGTACGAAAACATAACCAAATCTTAACATAGAATTGTCACATCATAAAACAGATTTATTTCTCAACCCTCTGACCACCAGCACTGGTGCTGGTAAGTGGCATGTCTCCAGTGAGGTCTTGAAGATGCGGGTAAACCCCGGAGAGAGCTGTTCAGCACATTGCTTCAGGGTGGAGGGAGAGACAGAGTCTGGTCGGGCTGCTCTGCGGGGGTTCAGTCGAGGATGGACAGTGTTGTTGTTGTTGTGGTCGGGGAGGAGGTGACTCTAGAGGTGAGCAGTAGTGTGGAGGTGGGGCTGGGGGGCTAAATGAGGTTGATGGAGTCACAGGAGCTGAATCAAGACTGTCCTAATCTCTTTCAAATCAACAGTAAAACGCCTTCAGTCTGTTTGCCAGATGCAGGTCATTAAAGGAGCAGGGGGCTTTAGGTTTGTAGGTGGAGATCTGTCTTAGGGCCCGTCCACATGAGGACGCATTTTCCTATAACCACACGTCTTAAGTATTGGTTAGGCCGACCATACACACGCAGCTGGCATTAACGGATCCTGAAACAGGTCTTTTTTGTAACCAGGTACCAGAGTGGGAAGATTTTAGATCTCCCCACATCCGACCTCTAACCCCTGTGGTGTCACAAAGAAAAATAGGAGAGGAGAGAGACGGACCCGCGGATTGTATACTGAACTGGACTCTGAGCCACATGCATGTGAATGAATTAGGCCGACCATATATTCTTCCCTTTTCCCTGATCCCACAAAGTCGCTAAATTGGTCGCTAGTAGCTTTTTAATTAATAAAGTTGCCAAGAAGGTTGCAAAAAGTAGCAAGACAGTGCCCACCTGTGAGGGCTTTGGGACGGGGAAGCAGCACCCTCTGCTCGTTGAGGACACTAACTACAGAGTGATTTGTGCATCAGAGGCCAAAACACCACAAAGGTCTCCAATAACACCAGAAACAGTCGACAGATTTCTCTCTAGGATAGATGAGGATTTGGGAAGTCGCCAAATTTGGCAAGAAAGTCTCCGGTGTTTTTATTATTATTCTACACACCGGCTCTCCCTTTCTTTTTCTCCTTGGTTGGTGTATTTCTGTGGCAGTTACAGCAACACATGAGCCCTGGCATGTGTGTTACAGTGTTGTGAGTCGGTTTCACTGGTTTCGTGTGGACACAGATATTTCTTGAGCCGAGTCCGTGTGGACAGAAAAAACTTTTCAAGAACGATGGGAAAAAAAGGTTGTTTTATATCGTATGGACGTACCTTTAGTCTCTTTGAGACAGAAGCAAAGTCATTTTCTGAGAATCGATGTGGGATTTTTTTTCAGGGTACAGGTGTTAAGCATCTCTCCCCGCCTTGTCAAACCTGTACTTAACTTTAAATCTCTCCCCGCTCCTAAATGCCTCATTCTTATGTTACATGAGCTGTCTACGTTTGGCTGTGAACCAGGGTTTGTCATTGTTGTAACTCACCCTGGTGCGTGATGGTACACAGCTGTCTTCAAAGAAGCTGATGTATGACATCACAGCCTCTGTGTACTCATCGAGACTGTTGGTATTAGTCCGGAAAACATGCCCCTCTGTACAGTCCAGGCACATATAAAGGTCCTCTACATCTTCACTTGTCTAGAGCTTTGATGTCCTCACAACAGGTTTAGGAAGTTTTAGTTTCTGCCTGTATGAGGGAATCAAGAGGACTATGGAAATAAATCTGTGTCATCGGATTTTGAAATTATAAAGCCATTGAATATCTAGCACTGAATATTTGTGCATTGAAATGATGTATCTGAATGTTTTGACTCTGAATTTAACTCTTTAACAACGTTAAAGAATCCAAGGTTAAAAAATTCAAGGTTTTTGTCAGCCTCCAGGTGACTGTTTGTATTGAGTTGATCTGAAACTGGTTACCTTGATCTCATCTTAGAAAATAACATAATTATATAGAGGGTTTACCAAAAACTACGGATATATTGAGTACTACATAACAGCTTCCTAATGTGTAGAGTCGTAGGGAGCTGTAATGCAGCGGTCAATATAGCCATAACTTTTGGGAACCCCCTCGATAATTACGTAATGAAGTGTGCACTTATACAATCATAAGTAGATATGAGATGCAGCTTGAAGATCATCGGTAAGATGATGTTAGAACATAGAATTGCCACAGCTCTCCTTGCTGGACCAAAGACACCTGATATAGGATCTAGAATTGATTGCTCTACCTTGGTTCCCCAGATGTGAGCACTGAATTTTTTACATTGAATTTTGCCTGTGGAATTTTTTAATGTTGATTTTCAACATTTAATTGTTAACACTGTATTTTGTTCATATGTGAGAGTACCTTTGTTAAAGTCACTGAGTACAATAACTAATGAGTACAGGTTTGTGGTCAGCTACACCCAGTGTAAACACAGACCAGTATGAATGAAGCGAACTCATCCAGAAGTAGAAGGGTTTACAGTTGCTGAAAAAGGTTCCCAGATCAGGAGAACGCTGCTGTAGGATCAGTAACATTATTGCGCCAGCCACCGTTAGTATAAAAACTGATTCTTCCACATTTCAATTTGCCGGAGAGCTCTGTGTCGTTCCGCATAGCTGAAAGCCAGCCAGCAGCAATGTGGAGTCCAGTATAGATCCATACAGCCACATCTCTGTGAAGCAGAAAAACAGAACACAAAGAGAAGTCTCTGTTCTAACCCACCAGTGGCTGAAGTTCGTCCAGTTAATTGCATAGTGAATGTACGTTGGAAAGAAATATCCCTGGTAGCGGTGTATGATGACTGCGCAGGCGGAGACTGACATGCCCACCCTCCCATCTTCCTCACCATCCACTTTTAATGTCCAATACATCCATGAAAGATGCAAGTAAGAATATTCTGCCGGATTTGTTTCCTGTGTGTTTATGAGCTCATCTTTAGTGAAAGAGATATGGGTACCACAGCAGAAAACTGAATTAACAATAAATACAAGACAAAACAATGCCCAACAACACATCTTTGGAGACTTTTGCAGGTATTTGGTAATAAACCAAAGAATTTAACAAATAAAACAATTTACCCAATGATGGCATTAAATGTAAAGTCAGGGGATCACCCAAATTATTAGGATACATTTTCTAGACCAAATTTCTGAAGCAACCGCCAGACTGACATTTATCTCCCTAGAGCCATGCCCTATGGCGAAAAAATCATTGAACATAATCTTTCAGACTTATCCAATATTGGTGTTTTGTCTGGAGATATGCTTGAAGAAATAACCCTCCTTTTAGACAGTGGAAAGGCATTATGGGAAACATGGGCTATGTAGAAGTAGACAGGGAAATGTATACACCAATATATGTAAATAACACTTTATTTAAAAAAATATATATACAGGTATACTGCTGACATTCATTGGACATTACACATTGATAATGTGCAACAGTAGAAAAAGTATGATGTTTGAAATGGGTCATGCACTTTATGTATGCATAAAAAGCCCTGCATGAACAGCAGCAACCACAAATTCACCACTGATGTATCCTGACACTATGAGTAATTCCACGCCTTTACACTCTACCACACAGCCTATGGACCTGCACCTCCCACCATTCAACTTCTTCCTGCTCCCATCCAGCATTCCCTCCATTCCCAGCCTGCTACACTGTATATTTCACCATTTCCCCCCATGGCAGCTCTGTACTGAGGTGGTGGGTGGTGATGGGGGGAGGCTACAAAACGAGGCTGCCCATAGGGAGAATAGGCTTGTTCACTTGCCCATAATATTTGGACAGGGGAAGCGGCCTGAAACCCATTATGTTTTCCTTTTTTCTATTTCCCTCTGCAGAGGTCCTTCTGCAGCGCCATGGTGGACGAGCTGCGGGTTTCCCTCAAGTGCCAGCGTCGGCTCAAACACAAGCCCCAGCCGCCTGTCATGGTGAAAACAGAGGAGGTCATCAACATGCACACCTTCAACGACCGCAGACTTCCAGGGAAAGAGACCATGGCCTAAAATGGGAATCTCAATCACTTTTTCAGCCTCTCTCCTGCAGTGAGGAGGTGTTCAGAGACACTGGGGAAATGGGTGGGGGTAAATGGTAAGGGGGAGGGGCAGTGGGTTGTGATAGTCGACACTTGGGTTATTTCAAAGGTAGCGCAGAGGTGCTTGGGAGTATATTGACAAAATGTCATACTTGTTTCTTTATAAATAGCTAGGGATAAGAGATTTGAAAATATTTCCTGTGGAAATAACTTGAACCTGGGTGAAATTTCAGCAAGTTACCTCAGTATTCTTACCACCTTGGCAAGCCGCCAGGATTTTCAAAACCCAGGAGTCGAAGCAAGAGAGTCTGGAAGTATATTTAAGGTGGGACAGATGTGGTCCCTTAAAAGAAAATTAAAAAAGAATCGGAACTATCATCTTTCACTTTCACAAAAGAGGCTGGTCCAGCAGCATCAATTGCATCTCAGAGATTATTAGCGAATATAGAGATGCTAACTTTGGGAATGGGGTGAAAAAGTTTGTAAAGAATTGTTTATTTTCAAAAACTGTGAAAAAAATGACCGCACAGGCTCTCGACTCTCGAATCATACCCAAAGCCCGAAAGATGAAGGGGAGATCTCCTGCTCCCAAAATGTACAGAGAGGCATTGCTTAGTCAGATATGATATTGATTGACATCAACAACTGATATACTGTATATCATCCGTCAGGCAATAAGTGATATAATTTGTTTGTGTTTCAGAGTACTAACACTTATAGTCTTTAATGTAGGGGAGGGGTGGGGGTGGTGGGGGGTATGGTGAAGTACAAGCAGAGAATGGGGTAGGGGCAATATAGTGAGCTGTTCATGTATCAGCCAGTAGTCACTTAAAGATGATCCTATGGAGGTGCACACTCTTAATCTCAAAAAGGAGGAACCTTGCAATGGCGTGGGCACGACTCACCAAGTCTAAATTCATAGCAATCACACCACAACATACAAACTATTTATTCAAAGTATTTATTGTTTTATTTATGAAACTCCTTATTTATTATCTCTACGGACCGGATTTTCACTACTGCCATAAATACACCTCACTTCAACTCTGTATGAGTATACACAGTACTTAATTTCCATTTGCTCAGTGTCAAGTCTCCAGTTTCATTTTGTACTCCTGTGGCTTTTTTTCTTTCTTTCTCTGGCAGAAAAGCTCCACATTTACTTGTGCAAATGCAATTTCTATGAAAAAGTGTTTTTGTACGAAGAGAATCAAAATTTTGTAATGATTTTTATCAATACGAAAACGCACCATGGGGAGTGTCATCCATGACAAAAGGGTGGTACTCCAGGCCGGTAGTTCAGGAGGCTTTCCTAGACACGAAACAGAGCCCACACACACACACACACACACACACACACACACACACACACACACACACACACACACACACACACACACACACACACACAAACACACACACACACACACACACACACACACACACACACACACACACACACACACACACACACACAAACAAACACACACACACAGACATGGGACAGACATACAAACACACACACACACACAGGAGTTCAGGGTGCACACATCCTCCATGGAGCAGATTCACACTAATTGGTACTATTAGTACTTCAAAGAATAGGTGTAGAAGTACAAAGAATTCTGGTAAGCATCAGTGACATAATGTTGTTTTGGAGAAGAAGAGAAAATAAACTATTTTTATCATGTAAAGGAATCATATTAAAAGAAAGATATTTTTACTTCACATGACAGAAGAGTAATGGTAATACTGGTTAGAGCGAATACATAGTGTATACACACACGGGAAGGGAGGAAGACAGCTGATGATGCTTATCATTCTACACCCCTGATTACTGATAGACTGCTAGAATCCAGTGCTGAGCAATCGTGTGTAAATGGTTTTAAAATGGAAAAAGATGTATTTAAAAAAAGAAATAAAGAACACTTAACTAATTTTGAACTTGTTGTGAAAACAAAATGGAGTGCACACAGTTTACCCTTTGAAGTTGATGCACAAGTTTAAAGAAAATAAAAAAAATATTCACATCTTTCCCCTCATCTGCCTTTTTATTGGAAAGTAGTGCATGCATTGACCATGGCAAGAACAGAGTGAACATGACAACACTTTTTTTATTGAAGAAAGCTATTAGAACAGGGTGATTCTAATTTTATACAGTGAATGCAGTTAAAATACACAGCCAGCAAAAACGCCACTGTGGGCCATTTTTTAACAGTGAGGTGGATGCTGTGTCTTATTTAGATAATAACCCCATTGGACACCTTTATTTTTCTCATTTGTACATGGAGCCCATTCAACCATTTTCAAATTGAGCTGAGTACTAATCAACCAGAAAGGCTGAACTGTCTGATTAACTGGAACTGAACTGGAAACACCTATGTGGCTGTGCATATGTTCAACAACTATAATAAATATCCATACCTTCAATAATTCGTCAAACAATTACTGACATGTCATTGAATATAAGTCAATAAGTGTGTGATAAAATGTAAGTATGAGCAACCATTCTCACGAACCATGGGCGCCTTATTGTTTTCAGAAATAATTCCCCACCTAATTATTGGGCCATGATGGGCGACAAATGGGTCCCATTGTACCCTTTTTAGATAACCCAGTCGAGTAGGGGCCTGCCTTACACATTTATTTTAAGTTTAAGCACTGTATATACTGTACATGCCTTCACCATTCAGTTATGTTCTACACGTGTCAATTAAATAAAGTCCATAAATATTCGTCTATCAGCTCCAGAGCTAAAAATTGAGCCCGTATGAGCAAGCATTCTCAGGAACCATGGGCCCATTTTTGCTTCCTTTGACAGTACTGTATGTGGGCTGATTATTGGGTCATGGTGGATAACATATGGGTGCCAGGTGGGATATCTCTTAACAAAAGCTTGTATCACAAGTCATTAACACAAATAAATAGAAACTTAAATGGCCCATGTGCACCTTAGGATGATTACTCATATTGGTCCCATTGGTATCCTCTTTTGTGACTCAAATGGATACAGAGTTTTTTCAGGACACCTTTGTACATTCTTATTAACGTTTCATGTCTTTCTTAGACGCTGATGCTGGCAAACACATTTAATAATCAACAATGGTTGCTATTGGAACTAATTTTTAAAAAAGCCATGTCCACTGTAGCTTTAAGAAAAAGCAATAATGTACATTACATGTGTGGGCCCATTTTGTTGTTTGATTATGAATGTTTCTTGGTGCATAACATCATATCACATCGTTTGCCAATTGTGCTATTAATATGTTGATTTTAGATTTTTATTTTATCATTTTCTAAAGAGCAATGGAACCAAATTTATTCCACCGCCCTCTAATACTGTTGAAGGCATCTTTTCATGTGTGAACTGGTTACATAGAGGAAATCCGCTCATTAAACCACCTCACTCAGCAAAGACCGAACCACTTGACAAGGTCACCGTGTAACAAATCCGTGACCTCTGTCAGGGACTCCAGTCAATGCTAGCTACAATGACTCAGCAGAATGGCAGCCGATCAGATTAAAGCTCCCTTCCTCCTTGCACTGACCCCCGAGGCGGCACGGATCCGAGGACAGGAAGCTGTGGGAGATGCAGCCAGAGATTACATTACACACATTTGTACTTGCAGTTGTCTGTCCTGCTGGTCTGGAGAGGACTGTGCCCTTATATGCTTGACCTCAGAGTTTGGCTGTTAACTCATGTGTGTCTGGCAGCAGAGTGACCCTGGCATTATAGCTCCATCAGTGCATATTTGTGCTGTATGCAGCTTAAGGTGCTCACTGACCTCTGATAATGTTAGACTGTTGGTTAGAGAGCAGGGCTACTCTTTCTGTCAAGCAGCTGTACAGGAGCTGTTGGATTTCATGTTCACATCACACTATAATGAATTACTTTTTCACTTTCTCACCACTCAAATTACATTATTTAATTTCTGAAATGCCATTACTATTACCTTTATATTACGATTGAAATATGCCCAGTCCTTTGGAGGCAGGGGCATACTGTAAAAGAGATATGTTTTCATTTTACAGGTGAAACACAATTTCCAACCAAATGAAGTACGGATTATTGACAGGATGGTAATGGCTTGTAATGTAGCAGTCAGTTTGCTTTTAGTTTCATAGAACTCTTAACTAACTGTACTGTTATTCTATCAAACAATACCCCAAAGCAAGAAAATATTGATCTAAGTACATCACATAACATAAGCTAAGAAGCAGACCTTGGCCTGTATTCCCATAACATTTTATTTTACCACTGGGAGGACTCCTAAATAGCACTAAAAGTTCCTAACTAAGAGTGTCTAACTAATTGTGTTCTCTAAACATGTTCACAAAGCTGCTGAGACCAACTTTTACTAAGTAATTGTGAAAAGTCAAGAGAAAGGGTAGGGTTGAACCCGCTGCTATGGATGATCAAACTACAATAACTAAGGCTGATAGTGAGAGGTGCTAACAACAACTTTTGCTTCTTACCCAACTTGTGCATGAAAGGAGGGACACTATTAAATGAAAATTCAGAGTCGGGATAACTGCACAAAACAGAAGCGTTGGAAAATAACACTGGAAATAGATGCAGCTTTCCCCACTATCATTAAAGGTTCCCAAAATGGTGAGGCGATTAGAGGCGGATTGCCGACAGCAGACGTTTTTAAGATTGTTTGTTTTGTTTTGCTATTGTGTGACTCTTGAATACTTTTAACTTTTCATAGATTTAGGAGCTGATTTAAGGGCTAAAACACTTTGTGAATTACTCTTAGACCAAAAATGTAGGAGAGATAAAATTAGGACATTTTATGAAAGAGTTACCCCTAAATTCAGCTAGGAGCTACTTGTTTTGGGAATAAGGGCCCAAGACTTATGAAACCCAGGCTTTTTAATGGCTTATGATTAAATGCATTCTTTAGTTGTTGCTTTTTTAAGTACAGATGATGAAGTGGTTTATTTGTCATTTATTTAAGGAGCTAATTAGTATGAAAATATTTTAACTACTACTCTGTGCATGGTGCAAATTATATTCCTTCCATAAATGACAGTTGCCTGGATATAGGCAGGCCTTTAACGTATATCCCACTAACTATATTTTGGTAAAAGTTAACTGACGCACGTCTTCTCTCTAGGAATTCATCAAGAATTTGTAGGAGCACAGATGAATTTACTAGGTTTAAATGCAAATTGTTCACTTGCCAGGTCTCCACATCTGAGAAATATAAGGTCCTCTAGTTCTCTCATTACTGAATACAAGTAAAACAAATTCATTAAATTGATTCATATTGCATCTGTCATGCACAAAATGCAGCACAAAGTGCTTCACAATTAACCCCCCCCCCCCCTCACACACACACACACACACACACACACACACACACACACACACAAAGAAGAATAAAACAAGTTAAGAACCATACATATACAAGCATGAAGGCCAATAGGTGTTACTATTACCTAAAAGTTAGTAAGATTAAAACAGACAGCTGCTAATGGCTATATTAAAAAAATTAAAACTGTCCAGAATCAGCAAGTCAGCAATATGTAAAGGCAGAGTGCTCCATATTTTTGGGGCATAATGGCTTGTCCCTGTCGGGGTCGCGGGGGGCTGGAGCCGATCCCAGCTTACACCGGGCGTGAGGCGGGGTACACCCTGGACAGGACGCCAGTCTATCGCAGGGCACATAGAGACGCACAGAGACAGACAGCTGTTCACACCTACGGGCAATTCGTTTTTATTAAAACTTTTGCAACTCTGAAAGATCTGCTTAGGATTCTCTAGCTTTGGTATGTAAGTATATCGAGTGTACAGTAGTCAAGACGACTAGAAATAATTTCATAAAAGTAGTTTTGGTCAATTAATTAAAGTGAGCTCTAAAATTGAGGTCAGAATCTAAAATGATAGAGGTTTTTTACTTTTACTTGTGTCTGCAAGGCCAGGTGTCCTAGTTCTTCAAGAACACGGTGCCTCTTAATTTTTGGGCCAACTATGAGTGTCTCTTATCTTCATGTAACTTGAACAAGGGTCCATGGACATGTTAATGTGCTGTATTTCACTTTTACTATTCTTTTAATATGTGAGCAGTGACTCAAAATAAAATAAAAACAAACAAATATAATGGAGTCAAACAATACGGTAACGTGGTATGAAAATATTGGCCACTAGTTGTTCTACTTTTTAAAGTGTACTTTAATATAGAACTTTATAAATGTACTGCAAAGTTACTTTCCACCACTAAATAGCTTTATTCAGTATGTGATGTAAGGGATATTTTTCAACAAATAATTTAAAAGACCAAAACTAACTATGCTTGAATCCATCTCTCAATAGTTTGTTTTCTCTACCATGCCTGTGTCCCTAAGCCCCAAAGCTTAATGCAGATCTAAATCTATTACTGACTTTGGTTTTAATTATGTAATTGTTAGGGGTGACTTTCAGTTCATAGAAACAAAGGAACAATTGATGTGTTGTAATAGTTTGGGCTTGGATACAATCATTGCTGGTTTGAGTCAGAACATGTGATTTTCTCCGCAAGAAAATTATAGAATATCATCAGACTTTAGCTTATATCATGCTATCTGAAGTTGAAATTCCAGCTCTTTGTGCTTTGTTTCTGGTGGAGGAGCGATTGCTCTGAAATACATTGTATTCCTGACCCACTGCTTACCAATGAAAAACATACCCACCAATACCTGCTGTATGACACCGACTAGCTCCTTTCTAGTCATCCCCCACTTTCTGTCTCCTGAAGGCAGCACACATAGACCCTGACCTGCTCATATACTATTAAAGATTTTCATGATGTGCTCAAAACGTTCAAGGCTTAGGTTAAAAAAAAAATGACAATAACGATTCCAGTAGTAGACAGCAGCTTCGACTGCTACATATAGCTCAGCTGTAGCTGTCTTCTTCCTGCCCAAAGGTGGCAACAACTGAAAAAAGATAAGGTTCCTAATGCTCAATCCACAAAAAATAAATCAAATATTCTCTTTGTCTGCCCTACTGGAGAACAGTAGGACACACACACACACACACACACACACACACACACACACACACACACACACACACACACACACACACACACACACACACACACACACACACACACACACACACTTTTTCTTATAGTGTAGATCATTACAATGTAGCCTGTGTCCTTCTTTGTGTGTATGTGTATAGGTGTCAGCCTCTCCATTTTCACATCGACGTTTTCACACATAGGTACACTCAGATTGGATGTCAATCTTAGTGTCTCAGCTGGGTCAGGGGGCAGATAACCAACTCAGATGCCAGATCCCATTAATTGGCTAATTATCATTGCCGGTGAGTGGCTTTGACCTGGACATCAGAGGCAGAGACTGTGTCCCTTGCTGCAGCTCTTTAACAGAGATGAAGCAGGGTGAGATCCTCAAGACATCTTTTCATGTCTGATGTCCTCTGTAGTCCATGTTTATTTGTGATAAATGAACATTTCAGCATAGCAATCTTTCTCAACATGGACCCGGTTTTCCCATCTTCTTCCAAATCAGTTGTTTTGGTAGAGAGCTACCTGCAGCTTTCTGCACCTCTCTGTTCCAGTTTTAAAGACACAGTAAACATTTTAATTCTTAATCGTCAAATGAGAAGATCAAAGCTGCCCTCCACATACATTTGTTGCAGGATGTGATTAGTTTTGCTCGGCACAAAGGCACAGAATTAAGCAAATCAATTTTCACATACTCATTCAGTGTTAAAGATTGCAGTAAATATAATATGCAGTAATATGCTTAGGTGTAAACTACGTAGTGTCAACCAACCATGTCTAAATGCAAGTGTTTATATCAGATCGAAATGGCCACACAAAAGACAAGGCTGCTATCATAGAGAGGTGGAAGACTCAAAGACCTCAAAGGCATTCATGGTGTAGCACTGCAGTGCAGAAGTACTTCAATGAGGAATGAAAAAAGAGAGTTTGAGAAAGAAACCTTGCCTGCCTCAGCATCTTGCAACACATGGCCAATTATGACAGAGCAGATGTGATTGTAAAAATGTCTTTTTCAGAGAGTTATGTAGGGTTAGGCCTGGTTTTAAGGTAATGTTGTTTTGTGTTAGATTTAGGATTAGGGCTGGGGTCCTTATATTCTATTTAGTAGAAATCTGAAATTGTCACACACATGATTCCAGCTGTACATGAATTCCTCTTTGTACAGTATATTAGTACATCAAAATAATAAACCGTCATTTTGGACATTAAAAATAAATCTGACATTTCAACATCAAAATCAATCAATCTGCTCTCCTGCTTGACTGGAGCTGGAGAGCTGGATCGGACTAGTAAGCATTGCTTTTTAAAATACTCATTGGATATGAACTTTGGGGTGCTGCTTTTTCAGTGCATTCAATTTGTTTGAGACCTGTTTCTGTGTACAGCACAGAAGACTTGTTGTGGTCAAATAAATGTTAAGTTGTCCCCATCTACCACTTAATTATGTCCTCATCATGGACTCGCACATTGAAGTCTGGCCGCATGCTCATGTAGTTCAAATTGTCAGTTGTTCACTTCCAAAACAGCTTTTTTTTAACCGTCAATATTGCTCAAAATAGCACCAAACCTCTGCAGTAGCATGATTAGAGTCCCTACACATAAAACAATGCACCAACAATGCAGGGTTTATTTAAATAAGACCGTTTTACAATGCTACAAGCCTGAGCAGCCGGCTACGTCCATATTTAGAGGAGGAGTTCAGTTCTATTGAAGTTCAATAGAACTGACCTCAATTACCGAGTTTAGTTCTATTCCAAGTCAATAAACAAGGTAAATAAACAATTTATATTTTTTTAACAAGGGTGAGAGCTGCAAATAAACGTTTTTTGTTTTTTTTATTGTTTCTGTTTACCCTGAGATAATCTGAGGAAAGGTAAGAGTTTCCATACTGATGAGGGAAAAGGGCCGTTTGTAGTTATGAGGGATTTGGCCAGAGTCATATGTGTTGGAACAGAAACACATCCAAAGAGTCTGTGATGCTGTGTTAAACCATAGGTGAAATTCTAGGCTAGCTAGGCTTGTCATGCATCACAAACAATCGCAGCAACTTGCACTGTCAGTAAAAGGAGACGAAATACAGCTACATCCCCAAAGCTGTAAGGAAAGGGGCTGTGATCAGAAATAAATGAAAAATCCAACAATGTGGAATATGATTCTGAATCAGATGAAAATACATTTCTTCCCCGTTAGTTGGAAATCTTGTGTTGAAAAATAAAAGGGGTTAGGTTGTGTCTGTGTGCTCCTGGAGATTGTTGGCCCAGTAAACACAGGGCTGAGTGGTTTAGGGGAGGGCAGTGAAAAAAGGAAGTCACAGGCGTTTACCCACCTCTGATCCCCACCACAGGAGCTTTACAGACATAATCCCAAATCCCACTGCGGGAGAACCACATAGACCTTACAAGCCATGACCTGATTACACAGATTGGGACCCAGAGAGGACTAATGGAGCCTGACCAGATTACGTCTTCTAAGATGCACCTGTGGTGAGAGTCCCTCCAGTAGAGAGGCCATTTATGGAAGTTGTGCCAAGTCGTCTATTCTCCAATAGAATGTACAATTTCCCAGGGTGACCTTGCTATACCCATTTTGTTAAGGTAGCTCTGGGGAACTTGGATATCCCAGCATGTATTTTGCATCCACCAGCTTCAGTGGTGAAGAATTTGAGTCGGACTCACAACCAAATCTTTTGTCTCAGTGCTTATTCTGGACCGGTTTACAACTTACTGTGCTAAAATAAAACTTTTCTATGAAGACAGAAAAATGGAATATATTCCAATGCACTTCCTCAGCAATCATATTACTTATTTTCTGAACATAAATATGTGAATCACAAAAATCTATTTATCATCCCTACCACTTGAGGTTTTGTGAAGTGTCCCACTAAACCATAATATGAAGCTTGCCCAACTGACTGTACCAATGCCCATGCTGTATACTCTGGTGGTGTTCAATGTCCATGGGCATCAGGAATCTCCGATATTGGTATCGCAGCAACTCTTCTATGGACATTATTTAAATCAAGTACTAGTCCAGGCCCACGTTGAACCCAACCATTCAAGTAGATCCATCCATGTAATCAGAGCGGAGTTTGAATCTAAAATACAAATTAAATGGATAAAGGGCAGAAAAAGCAAAAAGGTGTAGTGGAAAAAGGTCAACGAAAAAGGAAAAAAACTCTAGGCTTATGCTGCACAATGTTTTAAGCTGACACATTTATTATTTCAAAATAACAATACCAGGACCATGCGAAATCCTGCTAGTTTAATTACAATGTTGTAATTGAGTTTGCCCCTCATTACCTGTCTGATCTCCTTAAACCTTATGCTCTCCACTCTCAGAATACAGGGCTGGCTGCAGGCATCTACCATGCCTCTGTCCTTTGGAATAACCTTCCTGCTGAAAGTCTGACTCTCTGACCTTTAAATTAGGAGTGTCAACAGTTCAGGGAATAATTTTGACCAATTAAAAAAAATGTTTTTTACTTGCACTTGTTACTAAAGTCTTATTATTTCCAACAGTATTAATTATTTACATTGCAAAAGATTTATTCACTCAATATCATTAGGTTACAAAAAAGTATTGTCATGGTGTTACATTGCCAGTGTGGTTGTGTAGTTGTGTGTGTGACCTTGTTGATATTATTAGCCTTGGTGACGTCTTGAGCAAAGTCATGATTATTCTCCCAATTGGACAGCTGCGGTGACCACGAAGCATAGTAGTTCTGTTTATACTATCAGCTTGGAGGACGTGTTCAACACAAGGGCAACTGTGTGTCACTTTTTTTGGCTTCATACGGATAGTCCATTTCCCAGACCCTTGTGGACATGGGCTGATTACGACATTTACGTGGACTGAACCCGACCCTGGCTGATGCGACAGGTATGATTTCTGCAAAACACTGGAGCACTGAACACTAACCCAAACACTGGGAGGGACCCAAGGTGTGCTAGCTATATGATTCCTGTATGCAATAGATGCATCGAGCAGTTCTGAAAAACTATGTTTTCGGCCGCAGATTGTAAAACCCCTCTTGGCAAATTTCTGATTCATGATGTTTGGCAATATAAATAAAATTGACTTGACATGATGAATCATTAGTATAACTTTTGAATAAAATCAGGCTTTGATAAAAGTGTATTTGTACAGGTGCTACACATACCCCTGTAAAACACTTCTAAGATACCCGTATTCCGCCAAGTTTGTGAATGAGCGCACAGAGTGATATTCTATGTCCCACTGGGTGGCAGGTGTTGTGCTACAGGGACAACAAACATCGTTTGTTCTATTAGCCAAGAGCAGAGTTACTAGCAAAGCTACTAAAAATGGGAAATCCATGTGTAAATCACTTCGTCATAATCTGTTACTGCAGCAACGAGCTCAGTCTGCCACCGGCTGTGGGCTGAATAAAAACAAGCTAAAGCCATCAAGGCGCTTCATCTGTAATCCTTCCCCAGGATACAGCTCACAAAACAACACCACACAAAAAAAAAAACCTCTCTTTTTGTCCTACTGAAATCAATAGGGCTAAGGAATAGTATGTAATGGTGCAGTTTTACTGTAAATACAAACTGGACAGACCGGGGACAAGCTGGTCTGATCAGGTCCCCTCTGGGATTACTCCATTTAAACTTAAACCAATGTAACCCTTTTACCACCGGCTCGTGTATTAAGAAACCCACCGTATGCTCTAAAGTGAAGCCTTAACCCTAATTCAATATCTTCTGGTAAAAGAAACATCTCAAATAATAATAACTGTCCAGGGTAATATATGATTCTCACTCTCATCAATAACTGTTCAGAGGCTATAGGGAAAACACTCAGACCTGTAAACTCTGTTGTCATGCAGAATGCAATACTTCAAGGGAAAAAAACACAATGCCATAATACCAACATAGGATATCAGAGTTTATTAAAATGGTTTGCAGGAGAAACACATTCACCATCAAGAACCAAACAAACATATAACGATAGCAACCATCTCCGCCCCCAGCAGCTCGCAGCGACGAAGCTCCGTCTCCCACGGCAGCAGCGAAGCAGCCTCCGTCGGCGATACTCTCCTAGACGACCCGGCGAAGCTTATCCCGTCCGTGCAGGCAGTGTCTGCAACAATGACCGTGCCATTAGCCTAGCTCCTGCTAGGTACCTTAGCCGCACTTGCTTCGATTCACCCAAACACAAACGCTGCAGGGAAGAGTCCAACTCACACACAGTGCGTTGTCCAACAACAGTTAATGGTCCGATGTTGAAACGGATAGAACCATGACACTGACGACACACACAGTCCAATATTAAAACAGTCTAATATTAACTACTCAATGCCATTACACGTTGCTCCTTCTTCCTCTTCTTCTTCCACCCAGAGAAAAAAACTCTGAGGTCATAAACTCACACCCGTAACAAACATAATAAGGATTACTTTTTAACTTCTTTCTTCTGGAGCAGGCACCAAGGTATTTCTGTTAACATCATCAATTCACCCTACAGCGCAAATGAACAGTCTTGTAATTTAAAATAGCCATACTGGAATACAGTTAGTGCAATCCAGCAATCCACAACACAGTTAAAGTTAGGCTACGTTAGGAACTTTAAGTTCAGGTGAATCACTTTTGCTTTTAGCTAGCAAAATACACAAATGCCAAAAAAAAAACCTCTCTCTCTCTCCGATGGCATTAATCCAAAACACCAATAGTCCGAAAAATGGCCCATTGGACTGAGAGCCCAGTAGGCCAACGGGCCCTGATCCAGAAAGCAAATACTCAGACCCACTATGAAAATACACATTGGAGTTGTTGGAGTCCAGCAAGTTCTCAATGCCCGCCTACTTTCTAGACTACGTTATGTTACAGTTGATAGACGTTTATGACATCCAATACTTCATCCAGAAATACTTTACATTTTAAATTTTTAAACATGATAATAATGATAATGATGTAAAGTAAAATAATAATAAAAAATAAATGGAAAGATGGATACTGAAAACAAGGAAATTCTCCAAATCATTTGCAGAGAAAAAATGAGAAAACCTTGACAACCTTGAATAGAAAGGTCATGTATGCATTGTGAACAATGCAAAAATCTGTGTTGACAAGTCATATACACACAAAATATTAACCCAATATTCAACCTTTGATGCTGTTAATTTTTACATGTAAAACAAAACAGGAATTTGCCACTGAGGTAGGACAATTCCACCTGATCACACTGCAGTTTCCCTGTATTGATCCACCCTACATGTTTCTTGTATGAAGTTTTGATTGGACTCAGCAGGCAGGGTCACCTTGGCATTTATTTACAACAACAACAACAACCACAAATTGCTGTTGCTGCTGCAGTTGAACTGAATGGGCTGATTGATCGGCCCTGCAGTCCAGCCAAAACTTTAGCTGTAACGGGTGGTGTATGGACCCAATTGTAGTACAAAGGACTCAGAAACAGTGGTAAAAGTTAAACGGTTTACTTAGACTCAGGCAGACAGGCAAACAGTTCAGAAAATGGCAAACGGGAATCAGGAGAGGAGAGGCTAAACTATTGGTCAGGGACAGAAGGCTAGGTCGGTTTACCAGGATGCAGACGAAGCAGGGAATGGGAAGGCAGAAGAATGCTGGAAAGTCTTGCATGGCATAGAACAATCTGGCAAAGGAGTGAGTCTGGAGCTGGTGATTATATGCTGGGCTGATTGCATGTGATGAGAAGCAGCTGTTTGCACAGGTGAGTAGAGTGAACTGACGAGGTGGGTGTGGCTGACAGGCTGAGTGGGGCACAGGCAGGATCAATGGAAAACATCTGAGGGCTGGATGACTGAACTGTGACAGAACCCCCCCTGCAAGGGACGTCCCCTGACGTCCCCAATAACAAGTCCAAGGAACCAAGGTGGGAGGAGGGGGAACTGGAAGGTGGGTAAAAACTTGTGAGAACCCGAGAACTCCCTATCCACAGGCTATGAGGAAGGCCAGTTCGCCAGCGGGTCCACTGTCTCCTCCTCAGACAGGGAGTCCTCCCACCGGGATGGGGAAGTGGAAGGGCCAGCAGCAGGTGTCCTATGGCGATGGCCCCTGCCGATGTTGCTGAGGGAGGGCTTGTCAGGATGTTGTTAGTGGAAGTCTCGGATGAGACCCCGGTCCAAAATATGTCGAGCAGGAACCCAGGATCTTTCCTCCGGACAGTAGCCCTCCCAGTCGACGAGGTACTGGCAGCCCCTTCCACGTCGGCGAGAGCGGATGATGCAGCGCACAGCATAGACAAGTCCCCCCGCCAACGAGGCGACGGGGACTTGATGGTGAAGGGCCCAACAAACTTGTGAGCCAGCGTGTTGGATTCCACACGCAGAGGAATGTCATGGGTGGAGAGTCAAACCTTCTGGCCCACCTGGTACTCTGGAGCTTGAGAGGGACGACGGTTGGCTGCTGAGGAGTGTTGGGCTGCCGCCTTCAGGAGGAAGGCCCTAGCATGGGCCCAGGTCCGACGACAGCGGCGGATGAAGGCTTGGACTGAAGGGCAAGAGGCTTCCCCTTCCATGGCCGGGAAGAGAGGAGGCTGGTAAACCGGTGGCGGAGTTGGTCAGGGTGTTGTGGGCATATCCCACCCACAACAGATGCTGGGACCAAGAGGATGGGTTCTGGGACACCATACACCGGAGGGCCGTTTCCATTTCTTGGTTCATCCTCTCAGTCTGGCCATTAGATTGAGGGTGGTAAAAAAAAAAAAAAAAAAACATTTCATGGCTATTAACCAGTTACTTATCTTGCACAATTGTAAATGAAATCCGTGAAGTAATACATGTTACAAAAACTGTAAGGAAACAGATTTCTCATGAAATCCTTACGGGCCGTCCTTGTACATTGAAAACAGTTCTTTGGCTCTATTACTGCTACGCGTTTTGAGCCATTTTCATGAAAAGTTCCAAACTCTCGAAGCATGACAATGGCAAGTATGTCCTTGTTCTCTAGTGGGTTCTAGCGACCAATGTCCAACATAAAGTCACAAAGTTCAGTTCACCAATCAAGGATGGCGGTACTTTGGGGGTATGACACCTTTATGAAATCCTTACGTCCCATCCTTGCACATTGAAAACAGTTCTTCAGCTGTATTATTGCTACACGTTTTGAGCAATCTTCACGAAAAGTTCCAAACTCACGATGCACAACAATCGCAAGTATGTCCAATGTCCACGGACCATTGGGGATACGATACATGCACAGTAAAATCTGGTCTGAAATTGCCATGATGCTCAATAGGTGGTGCACTATCATAAAAAGAGAACAGTGCAGCTCCAGTTCCACTGCGCATGTGTCACGACCCCAAAGCACCACCATATTTGATTTGTGTCCTTGTCTCTTTCCATAGCCTTGGTTTCCCTCTGCTTAGTCCTTTCTTATACTTCCTGGTTTTCCTCAACCTTGAGATGTGCTGAAGTATTTCAAAGCAAGGGCCTCTACACTTCATATTCATTAATCCCATAGCCTTAAGAAAACTTTTTAAATCTTGACACAATGGTTACTGTTCTCTTCTTTTGCTCACTGTGTTTTTCGCAGGGTAATGGTTTTTGTTGAAGTGCCTTGGTTATATATATATATTTATCTGTCAAATTGTAAAATTGTATACTGCACATAGAGCAGCACACCTGGAATAAAATAATTTCTAACCAAGCTAATTCTTGACCTTAGGCTTCTACAAGTCCCTCCAACAAATATACAACTACATAACTAAGTCAGTAGAACATAAAGAAAAGCAAAGCAGAGGCTTACTGCATCTTCACCCAACCAGATAAATAAAAGTAAGGAGCAGTGACAGGCAGGATAACTCACATAACTTTGATCATGCATTATGAATTCTGGATGTATTATTCATGCAGGCGGAGAAGCACAGTTGGAGAATGTGGCCTTTTTCCCCTCTCCCTGGTGCTCACTCCTACATGAGGTAATACAGCCTTGTTTTCTCTCCACTGCTTCATCTCCACCTGCAAATCAGAAAATCTCTCCCCTTTCCCCCCTGAGGCCTCACGCTCTCCACCTATCCACCAGCCCGGGCTCTGCAATGGCTGAGAAAAGATTCAGTGCAGAGGAGGAACTGATGGTTAGGCAGCAGACCTGTTACAACATATCACTTGTACCACTGTGATGCTTTAAGTCAGCTGAAGATATCAGCTCTGGATTTATGTGATCAGAAAGAAGGGGCAATAAGACTTATTTTTATGTGTGATCACAGCACTCCTTCAAGTATGCAACTGACATAGTATGCTTATTTTCAGATTCTTACTTTTTTTCTATTACAACATGTTTAGATGTTTTAATGTTCAAAAAACACATTATTTCTCCCATCTTGCCATTGTAACTCCCCTATTCACATCGTCAGAGGTGAGTATATGGCCCGTATCAAAGGTTCCTGCCAAGTGACCGATGATGTATCAAGACTACAAGGCAAACAAGGCTTCCAAATTCTAGTATGAAACATACTGAAAGGCAGTGAAGGAGTAAAATGTGAAGTGTAATGTGAACTGTTTGAAGCACAATGTCCACATTAAGAAGGATGTCTACTGCAGCGTTGGAGGCCTTTTTTATGCCTTTATTTGCAAGTACAGCTGAAGAGTGACAGGATATGGCAGAGAGAGAGCCTCAGCTGCTGCTGCGAGGACTTCGCCTCTGCATATGGGATGCCCACTCTACCAGATGAGCTACTGGGTTCCCAAAAACACACATTTTTTTAACAATACACTGCTTTGATACTTGTTTCAATCACTGGGTCTGTTTGTTTTGGAGAGAAGGAGAACTCTGTGGATAACTACTCTCCTGGTAAAATACTCTTTAACATGGAATCTTAAGGTAATGGTGGTTGTTTTTCATCAAAACACACTCAAACTAGACAGCTACAAACTAAGGGCGCTCCCACATGGCCCAGATGATCCCGTGCTTTAGCGTGATTGTCTACGAAATACACTTCATTCAAACTGCACAGAAACAAAATAAAACTTACCAAACACGTCTTAGTTAGTCTATCCACTATTCCAACAATCACTCACTCTTGTTTGGTCCAAATAAATCCTTAATCCACCGAGTACTATGTGAAACTATGCCAGCTCTAAACGCTCTTTCCCCGATGTCTGATGAACTGCTGTCTGAAGGTGCAGAGCAGCAGGTTGTTAAATTTGCAAAATAAAATGACAACAACATTTTAAATAAAATTTGCCCCAAAATCTACAACTGGCAATGTACTCAGCTAGCCATCAGCAAGCTGTCTTATCTAGCTAACTAGCTTTAATAGGTCGTAAAGTAATGAGATGGCAATTGGGCTCTTCACCTGTCCTGTGCTAATGTACATGTACAGGACAGGTGCATGGCCTAGCTACTTTACCAAATCTCAGATAATTAACAAAATAGGTATTTTATGTCAATTTAGGTAAAGTGATAGATTAAAACATTTCTCTCAGCGCTGTCGATGATAACCTGCAGTGGTCTGACCCAAATCCAACATGTCTGAAACTTTTGAAGTCAAGCACATAAAACATACGTCTGTAGGCCGATGCATGTCCCACATTATGAACCTCCAATCATACGTTGACATCAGTGAGATGTATCATTACAGTGGGCTGACCCAAAGCATCTGTCTGAAATGTTTTAAATTTTAGGCTGGTGATTGTCCGACGTCATGATTTGAAAACACAGAATCAGTGTTTGATGGTTACAAAACTGTCCCATATGCTCTCAATTCTCGAGTTGAAGGACAGCTAGATTCTGTTTTGGGACTGATGAATAGTGTCTTTAATAATCTTCCGTTATTCCAAATTATTTTAATCTTTATTAATTTTGACACATGTGATCAAAGGAAGCTCTAATGCTCACTCGTGTCGACAGACAATAACCCATACATCACTTACACATCAGTTACTCTCATGATTGTGGCCTTGCATACTTAAATCTGGACTTTGCTGTCAGTTATTTTGTAAAAATAAGAGAGGGCCAGTCTTGAGAACATCCTGCTAATGTATTTAGTTCCATTGTGTAAAATGTATCAGATCACGCATTAGGTCTACTCCCACAGCTTGTCGGATAAATGATGGAGAGGCTCATCTTAGACTTAATAATAACTGTAATCAGGGGCCACAACAACAATTTAAACTAATCTGCTATTCACTGTAGTGGCACTTTCTTGCGATCCATCTTACAGAATGATAAGCCTGTCTGGGATTCAAAGAGCTGAAAATGCCATGCCTTGTTTTATGTTATAAGAATGGAATGAAACCAAACCAATTAGGAGAGCTCTGGGTGTGATAAATGTTTTTGATCACAGGGAGAGTGTCCTCTATAAATCAGCAGATGAAAATGTTGTAAATATTAATATCTGGACTTCAAGGATCCAAGCATCCTCAGCTTTTCATAATTATCAGGTTTCTAAGCACTGTCTTTGACTCTTCGACATCACAGTCTGCCATTTCTGTGCTGAGGTGCAGGTACTATCAGTTAGACCAAGGGTGTCTAACATACGGCCCATGGGATGACTTTGCAATGTGTGAAAATTAGACAAAACAATGCACTGTAATTTTTCAATTAAAGTAACTGCTATTTCAAATGTGTCCACTGTTCTTTTGCTGTAAACCAAACCACAGACTTTTAGATAACCGGACCACATTTTCTGACCTAATATTTTAAACCTATTTGTGATTACGTTTTCCTGCATTCTACAACTTAGTGCACACTTAGACAGCATTAAACATTACGAAAACAGTGATCTTTTGTATAGTGTACTGCTGTTGAGAGAGGATGTCACTGTGGATCTGTAATGGCAGGAAGGTTGGGATAGGATTTAAAGAGCCTCTCTTGAACCGTAGGATTAACCAAATACTTTTAGGTTTACCTTTTAACTAACACAGTATTGGTTACGGTGCAGCTGCAGAGTCTATGGACATGCACCATAGCTATGCTGTAACTAACATGTGCCTCTTCAAGTGTAACTTCACATTCGGGCAACAGCAGCCACAAAGATACGATTGGTCAGCTAAGACAATTGGCAAGAGCCAAGAAAGTTTCCAGAGCTCCCACACTTCTGTCCATTTTGAAAGCTCCTTGTTAACCAGTTGCAGCAGCTGTACATGCCATGTAAGATGCTGTACACACAGCGGCTATTCAAATCATTCACTTACTAAATCTGCCTTTGTTGATCAATATGAACAACGTGAACGTGAGCTCCAAAAACACAACTGCATAGAAATACAAAAAGTGGTTGAAATGAGAAGAAGTGTCATATTCGGCCTATCTGTCCCTCCTTCCAGCTGCATTATCTGTCACCTATCGCCGGGCCTTCTCCTTCAGCCTGCTCACCTGTTTCAACTTTCCCTCGCAGTATGTAACTGGCTCATCTCCACTCATTTCCTGTTATTTGAACCTGTACCTCCACCTTTGCCTGTATCAAAATGTTCAAACAGGGATAAAGACAGGACAAAGCAAATACAGGGAACAAGGATAGAGGGAAAAGGGTGGGAAAGAAGTGGAAATACGAATAAAAGAGTTAAAAGGATTGAAGAGTTGACCAGCAAGCAGCCAGCCTTCTGGGCCAACAATTAGAGGCAGCTGTAGCTTCAACACAATTTTGATATTCACTAACTGTACTGACACACGTTAATTAAACTGATGGTTCCACCTTTATGCCCAGCATTTGTATTCTCTTTAGAGCGATGTTTACTGCCATTTGAGGGAACAGATCTAATAGTGGAAGTGCCGCTGCATTAGCTCTCGCACCCTCAGAGGTGAGCACCACCTTGAAGATGGAAAACAGACTGATTTGTTTTGCTCACCGGTGAAAAATTTTATTCATGCAATTATGTAGCATTTGTATTTATGAGTCACAAGTCAGATGTCAGGCTCTGAAAGGCAGCATTGTTTTCTGGATTGACAATGACTAGATTTTCTCATGTGGACTCTATGGACATTTATTTGCAGCTAAGAAAAAAAGAGCAAGGGGATATTTAACTTAAACAGCGATAACTGGTTACAGCAATAACAATCTGCTATTATTATTCATTATCTTATAATTTACAATTTGGAATAAAAAAAAACATCAGAGATTGTGGCGTCTGTTGGCAATAGTCATAGTCTTAAAAAGTCTCAATGGCATTTATGAAAGCAAACTTTCCAAACAAGACCTTTCAATTTCAATAAAATAGCTATAATCAGTGGATTTGCTCTGTCACTAAGCCACATAGCCATATATACCCACCTGAAAGCGGCTGCAGATAGCGCCAAACCAGCCAACAAAAAAAACACAAAACATTCGCTCCTCTGTTAACTTCAATAGACTAACTTTAAAAGTCTGTGTCATGGTACGGATCAATGGAAATGTCAGTTTTGAGTATCTTTTCAAACCTCCTGGGGTGGAGGAGACAACAGTGGCATTGATTGAGCTGGTGACGCCACAGGGGAGTAGGAAGTTGAGGCCCACGTCAGTCAGTCTGGAACGTCCCTTTGAATTCAGACAAGAGATCCAGCAGCATCAAAGGCTTTCAAAGGTATTCAAGGCCACAAGTGGCAAACCCTGGGTAACCCCCTCCCCCCCAAGAAAAAAAAAAATATTGTATTCATTTTACTAGAAAAATGCTATTTGCCATACATTTATGTAGCTATTCCGTTAACATCTCTGGGTGTATGATGCCATTATTCCCAATGCTGCAAGTAGTACACTGATTTGTCAGGTATTTAATTCACTGGATTAATCAAGTAACTTAAATACCTGAGTACAATGGTTAATAATTTCTTAAAAACTAATTTACTATATCATTATAAACAACGGTAATGTAATATACTGTAAATTACATACAGTATACTGTGAATATGTCATTAGGCTTGAGCAATCATCATAGGCATGGTTTCATCATTGCGTTTGATCTGCAATATCCTTTATGATTTGGCTGTGGGGAAAAGAGCAGTAAAGACCATAATGTAGCATGACAGTGCTCTCTCAGTTCTGTTAAACTGACGTGGAGACATGGTATTTTGTCTTTCATAGGAAATTAATTGATACCTACAGATTTACTTGTGTTGTTTTGCTTTTGAACAGTAAACTTCTAAAACTCAAAAAGGGCAGCCAACTGGATTTCTTCTTCTTCTTTAAGCTTATATCTCCTGCTGTACAAAGTAGCTTTAAATATTCAAGCAGTCTTTCTATTATCAGCCCTCTTAGCCCATGCTTTGGCAGGTATCCACTGTTATCTTTGCTGAAAAGGAAATTATAGCTCTATCATCTGGCCCAGAAGCTGTGTCAGCCATGAACCCCATCATCCCAACCCCTACTCCCAACCAGCCTCCTCGCGTCTGTATTGTACATTTTGGGGGCTCTCAGTACATTGCTAGCATGCTAAAACTAGATGGTCATTGTTCCTGCCTTTCTGAAAGTCAATGCAGGTCACCATCAGCAGTCCAGTCCAGACTAGGCCGCCTTATTTAAATTCAAGACATTTCCAAGAGCGGGTCCAAATAGGATCTGCCTGCCCTGACTTGACCTGTGATGATAACCATAAATAATTAAATGTTTCATTTAATTTCTTTATAAATGTTATTTATATAATTTTTAGACATAAAGGGTTGAGATTATGTACACATAAATGAAAAGTGTCAAATATAAATATATAAAAAATTTTTATGTACAACATATTTTACATACACATTAGAACTGTAGTCAAAGCGCTGATGTCAACGTGACTGTCTCTTTTTCCTACAAACCGTGAACGTGTTAAGTTTAAAATATGCGAGACCTCAAGTCTCAACAACATGCCAAGTCATGCTGCTCAGGCAGGTTGTATGGCTGCTTAAACCTGTTAATGTGGGCATCGGGGAAAAAGTGCCAGGGGTCTGGTAATGTTAATGGTAAACGGACTTACATAGCGCCTTTCTAGTCTTCTGACTACTGCGTTTTTACACTACTTGTCACATTCACCCATTCATACAGACATTCATACTGATAGTAGAGTTTATCTGCCCATCATTAAATCTAATCATTCAAACCACATTCACACACTTACGCACAGCACTTGGAGCAATTTGGGGTTCAGTGTCTTGCCCAAAGACACTTCAACGTGTGGACAGGAGAAGCCAGGGATCGAACTGCTGATGTTTCAAACGAATGACCCGCTCTACCTCTGGCCACGCCCAGTAGAGTCTGGAAGAGCTTCTGTATGCTTCTCTGTGTCAATTAGACGGGGCAAGCAAGACCTCAAGGGAGATTTCTCTGTTGCTTTCTTTCTCTTAACCATCAGCAATTAAATAGAGCATGTTTTTCTTTCTCCCCTATTAAGAGTGGATGATTAACGGATTGCTGGCAGGAGGGAACCTCCTGAGCCACAACAGACAACCACAGCAGCTTAAAAGGTCTTAAAACGTGTTTTTTGTTAACTCATCCTTACACATCTAACCAATGTACTGTAGAGCATCTTCCAGAATCCAGAGATATGATGAACAAATGAGCATTAAAAGGTTTGTCAGGTGCAGGAGATTGGCCCAGCAGGGGGATGAGCAGAAGTAAATGGTATTTAGAGGCTTCTTTATGCAGACAGAGATAGCTTCTCTCCAATGACTGACTCAGACTTTTTTTTTTTTTTAATTTGTAGAAGAACTCCTTCTACACACACTTTACGTTGATTGTATTATATGACAGAGAGAGACATGAAGCTACCTTATTAGACCCGTCTTATATATAAGCTCATTTAAATTAAATTTATCATGTCATCCAGTTTTCTAAACTACTTATTATGTTGAGGGTTGTGGGAGACTGGAGCCTAGGCTGTATAATTTAATTCTTCACAGCCACTTAGCTTTTTCTTTACATATACTATTTTGAGACAACAGTTAGTGAAGTCAACGTAGAAGCCTGAACTGAGCAACCCCATAACAGCAAGCACCCATCCTGCTGACATGCCCTTGAGCAAGATGCTGAGGTCCTTCCTCCTGCTCTGCAGATAACCCTTTGTTCTGACCTCCCTGTGGTAATGCTTAGCAAGAGTAGAAAGATGTCTCTTTACCAATAATACAATAAAAAAAAAAAACGTTTTAACTTTATGATCTTTCTGTTTCTATGTGGCCTGACCTGAGTTCTTTCTCACTCAATGCAGTAAACAATAGCATTTCTCTTGATTTTTGACCCTGGTAGATGCTACAGGCTAAATTTTTTGAGAATGAAAAGTTCTATTATTAATCATAAATTATTTTAGTGATGGTAATTCCAAAAACACAGTGATGTTTTTCATATATATATATATACACACAGTATATACGTAGATGTCGCAATAGCGGCTGCAGTCCATCTGAGCGGTACGTCAACATTTTTCAGTCAGTTGGTTTATTACAAATGAGAGACATGTATTTATGATACAGGATACCAGGTTCAAATTGAAATGCAGGTTTTCATACCAAAACACCTTATCTCTGGCCAAATGTCAGTTGGGATCGACTCCAGCCCTGATACCCTGACTGGGATAAGCAATTACAAATAATGGATGGATCAACCAAAACTCTTTTTTTCTACCAGACTGTAGACATGTTTATTTCTGCTATAAAGTTGGGCATTTTTTTATATTGTGGTCCGTGGGGATTGACTGGCTTGCAGAATGCCTCACGTGGCTATTTGAGGAACTGCAGTTCAGCCCTGAGGTAGCCCCTTAAATGCAAATATCCGATTTAATCAGACTGGACATCCCATGTGTGAATACGTCATTCTCCAGTCTATTCTCTGAGATTGAATCTGAAGGCTCTACTCCGGCTCTATTTGGCACATTTGGTTTTCTTCAATTTTTTTAATACTGGGTAGGATCCACTTAATTCAGTCGTTTTTCGATACCCAGCCCTAGAAAACATGCAGCCTGCATGGTAACAGGCATGTGATTAACTCACTGGAAACATCTTGGTTATCAACATCTGCTTTACTTTACCACTGACTGCTTAATAAAACTCCACCTGCCACATTTGCTTTTTATTGGCAAACCCAGGACTCGTATACTGTCTGTCCTGTAAAGCATGCACAAACAAGCAGGACGTATCAATAATGTGTTCTAGTACAATGTGTAAATACCAAGAAAGTGATTGAATTGATCGTTATAAAAATAACACATCAGGATAAAGTCTCAGGGAATATTTTATCAGCCATTGTAATAGTATCTCTGCAGTTTAAGGGTAGTGAGGAGACTGATGATTAGGATGAGGACGATATCAGCAACCCGCTTAATGGAGTAAAAAATGTTTTATTACTGGCCAATAAAAAGAGCCAGAGGTCGACAAAAATCATCAAACTGTCCACTGCATGCAGTACTTTTATTCAAGCACAAGAACCAGAATGGTAGGTTCAGCACCTGCAGGGTTTGTCATCTCTGGGATCGGCTGGTCTACAAGTGATCAGACTCTGTAAGAACAGAAAGGTCCCCTATGCGCTAGCCAAACAAAGACAACCTCAATGTCTGTTGCTGCCTTTTATGCCTGGCAAGGCTCAACAGCTGAGTGAACTCAGTTGTGCTGATTGGTCACCGGTGCCAGATGTTTTAGGATACCCTCTACTGTTCTGTGAGCCAGAGCCAGAGCTGGCTCCAGTGCCTGGCTTGGTTTTGGGTTGTCACCAAAGCATGTGTTTGTAGTAGTGATACATATGCTGTATACTGTATCTGATTCTTTACAGGGCGCTTATGGCATCTAACACTGATAATGAGGTTTTACTTGGTTTTAATGAAACGCTCTTCTTTCGCTACAATTTAAATGTCTTTAAAAGTTGAATGTCACAGACATGAAAAATATATATAACTATTTTTGAACGCAAAACTGTTTCCATTTAAAATTAAAAGCAATCTAGCGTTTCTGTCGACAGAATACCTGAATTTGTTAACGCAGGCATGTTGTGAAATATTTTTTCATTTTTTGGGAAAATGCTCTGAAATGTTGAGCAAGAGGGTTCCCATGCACATGGCCCTGGTGTACAATAGAACATGTCTTGCATGTTTTGACTCAGATCAGCTTTTCTGATGGGCCTTAATAGAAACCACTGATCAAACTATTTAGAATGAATATCCGCGAATAACAACGGCGACTGATCAGAAAACCCTTTTGCTTCCCTTTACTTTCTGTGATCTAAATAAAGCATAAAATGCCTATAAAAATGTAAAACAACAAAAAGAGACTTCTTGTATGACTCCCTGTAATAGGTTCCTATGAAAGTACTAGATTATTATTAAATGGTTATTATTATACAGTAAATATTGTCTCATCGGTTCCACATGAGCCCCCAACAACACAATGTTCGTTTTGTTGTGTTTTATAATGCAGTGTTACTCTAAATTGCTCCACTGTACAGCCTGGTGTAAAGACCTACTGTTCTGTTTCTCCCCTCATATAAAGAGCAAAGCAGACAAGTTCCTGGGGTTTCCTGCCTGTCCTGCCATCATTGTGCAGTCTCCTTCATGATCACCGCTGACTGATGCCTTATTGCTAATTCTCACCTCTATCACACTAATGGAGCAGCTGCAGTCCTAACAGCCCTTCAGCTGATGGGTGCACATTTGAACATGCAAGGTGCTCTTCTCCTTTTCATTAATCCATGACAATGTATACAACAATGCACACACAAACACGACCTCCATCATACATACATGCACATAGTACTGTACATACACACATCAGGCAACATTTCCATCATCAACAAAACATTTGCCCTGTCCTTTGGGGATATGACCAGCAATGAACCTCATCTGTGATAGAGCTGGAGCCACCATCATGTACGCAGCAGCCAGGCGTCTAATATGTAGATGTATCATCCCGTTCAGCAGCTTTCACATTAATCACCTGTCATGATGGCAGCCACTGAGCTTACGCTGAATCCATCTTGTCTCCAGAAAAAAGAGCTTAACATCTGTCTCTAGATGCACATGAACTCTATTACAGACACGTGCTATTGTTATCATATAGTATATATAGTATAATATAATATCAAACACCTGGAAATTATTTTCAGTTTATAGCATAAAATTAAAGCTCTTTCGTTACATAGTGTATTATCAGTCTGTTTCTTTGACTTTGAATAACATTTTTAAAAATATTTTGTCATGAAGCAGAGTGGTTGACCTTGTGTGCTCGCTATAAGTTGGACTCCCACTCCAACATGAATGAATTCATATGGATTTGTGAAAATGCTTGGCTGCTGTTGATGTAAAATATTGAACTTTAACAGGATCATGGCCACATATGTTTGGACATTTGCTGTGGGTGTACTGCTTTGGCTATCAGTGAGCTAGCAGCTGCAAAGGAGGGAAGTTATAGTAACAACAACAACAACAACAACAACAACAACACCATAGAAGATAAT